>NC_135562.1:15658795-15716295 GCF_964340395.1 Glandiceps talaboti | reverse complement strand
AAGTTACAGACGGGCCAGTAGACCAGTTACTGGTTCCACAATGCACCGCGCGTCTACCCCATACAACGCCTTATATTCTGAATTCGCAGGGCAGGGGTGCACGTTACACAGTGGATGTTTGTCACCTGACCATACAACCGGTTTAACCGTTTACCAGTAAAATTCTTCTCTATCACTGTTGATTAGTCTTTGTATAATCACTCCCAATTAAAGAGGTCACCATATTTCACCATTTCACACACAAAAAATGCGCTTAATGTAAAAAGGCAAAACAATCCAAAATGTGACAACATAAGCGACGTCGTCTCACGCAATGCATTTTGGAACCGAAAAATCAACTACTGTAAACGCACTAATTAAGGGCGGGTATTTAATTTAGCGGATTACGCGGACAAGAAGAAGTCGCGAAATTAAACCCCCGTTAAAAATAAAACCTAGACGTCAGAACATCCGGTCACATTGCATCACCTCTACACTCATCCCATCCACACGTAGTACACACATGCAAACGGGAAAATATACGCAACGAACACAATCAACTCAGTGGACATGACGAGTTTATCTTTGCACTGTACAACGTTTTAATCAACCATCAATAAAAAAAAACTTTTAGGCTCTTTAACTGTCCAATTATACGTATCATGAAATTTATTAAGAATGCATTTATTTGTATAAATTGAAAATCAGTCACATAACCGAGTCAAAAACTATTCATGTACTATAGCTATTTCACTATCTGTTATAGCAGACATCCTTTCCCTTTCAAATTAATATGAGACTCACCATTGTAATTTGGTTCTGGTTACCCGACCCCACCTATTTTTTTCACGCCAATCCTTTTTTTACGTCGGACAAACAGACAGACAGACAGACAGACAGACAGACAGACAGACAGACAGACAGACAGACAGACAGACAGACAGACAGACTGCTGACTGACCGACAGGCTGACTGACTGACTGACTGACTGACTGACTGACGGGTTTGTGGATTGGTGGACGGAAGGACGGATAGAGACAGACTAACAGACAGACAAACAAACAAACAAACAGACAGACAGACAGACAGACAGACAGTGACATAGATGCGTACACATTTAGATCGTACAAACACAGACGCGAGTGATCGATAAAGAAGCTGAACGCTACTAAATATTAAAGGGAGTGACAAATGTGATGGCGTCAAATGAAGCAGTCACAAAAACAACGAAATAACGAGTATGAGAGAAAAGGGGTCATTGTAATCATTATTTTACATCATGCAAAAATCACCATTAATTATTCAATTGTACTACGTAGTCCTTCGCATAAAAACATTCATGCATGAAATATTGCTCACCATAATTTCTTTACACATCCATGTAAACTAGAATTCTTGAATGAACGACAAATGGGATTACAAGAATTCATAAATAATTTGGTACAACACAGAGGATTGGCTAAAAGGTAATCAACGACTATTTTTTTTATTTTATGTTTTTGCGATATTTAGTTCTTTTCATAAATTTTAAACCATGTGCAATTCACAGCTATGCATAACTACATAACGTGTATAAGTACATAATCTACATAATTACATAATCTGCATAATTACATAATGTGTATAATTACATATTTCATAAATTGTAAAAACAACTATCATGCCGTATCAAATCATACACAAAGGATTATTTGTATTTTTCAAAGATTTACAAGGATTTTTTCAATGCGATCTTGCTACCTTAAAGTGTAGCATGTGCAGTTTTTATTGGTTTCTGTTAGGTTGTATCAAACAGAGACAGTGAATGGTAACCTGCACTGGGCTGTAGATGATAACTCACCGATTTCATTTTTTGCAGCGATCCCGTGAGGAAATTCTTCGAGATATATCCACCAGCTGTCAGCCCTGACGAACTTGAAAAGGTATGCTCTTTGACACGTTGTGTACCTTAAGTGCATTGTTGTTGTTGTTGTTGTTGTTGTTGTTGTTGTTGTTGTTGTTGTTGTTGTTCATAAATGACATTGCTTATACATGTCACCAAACACCTAGTTAGTTAAATGAATATGGCTCACATGGATGTCAAGACAATACACTAATATCGTATGTCTGGAGATGTCATTCAAGTTAAAGTTTACTATCCTTTCTTTGTGATGATGATGATGATGATGATGATGATGATGATGATGATGATGATGATGATGATGATGATGATGACGACGACGACGACGACGACGATGATGATGATGACGATGATGATGATGATGATGGTGATGATGATGATGAGCTTTATAAATACGTGTTTTGAATGTATCTTTTTCAGAGCTGTTCATCACAAGACAGTGTTCTTAATAGCATATTGCGTGATCGTTCAAACAGTTGTCCAAATATGAAACAAGGTGAGTCTAAAATGTAATGAACACATTATGTAAATTAACATTTAAGTTTATATATTATAACTCTAGTTGATGTACCACACAATTTACATCATAAAAACAGACCTCAGATTATTCTTACGACTTACATGTAGTGAAATTTTGGATAGAAGTGCGCCCCCAGTGTTCAATGATCAACATTCTAGTCATACTGATTAGTTACTCATTCAATGTCTTACATGCAGCGTGGTCACAGCAATCGTAGTGATACATTACTCATTAACGCCAAATATTTCATTATCATTTTTTTTTATTTGTGTGGTCACTGTGTTGTCGACAGTTGATTAGGCTTAGTTTCCATATCACAATTTTCTATATTTGCGGAATAAACTAAGAAGTGTCCCTTTACACCAACACCCCCACCCCCCATCCCCCACCCCCTCACCTTCCCATGCGAGCGATTACTATCGTGACATTGCAAAATTTTTATAGAAGCTAGAAGTCTACCCACGGCAAGTTATCCCTTTTTCTAGTATTCGATATTCGACACGCTTTAAAAGCCCCAAGCATCTTATCCCTAACCCAAACTCCGTAACCTTGTTATAAAAAAGTTGTCTGTTGTAAGTCTGTAAATCTCCAGTTTTGCCGAAAGTTTCAGGAAAACTGTGTTTTATAATTAACATCTTTTTCGGAAATGTTTAACCTATGGCAGCCATCTATCATAACTTTGGATCAGCAAATATGTGTGTAGTATAAGATAAACTGCATACGAGACGATGTATGTTGTATAACTGGAACATAGACTTTATTTTAACTAATAAGCCCTGAGGTCCAGGCCAGAGCAAGGTGAGACAAGGGTTCAGAGATGAAACCCAAGTAGCTGGCTCATCAAAGTTCGACCACCACACACACACCTTTTTACGAAAATTGAATGTATATAAAATTTATGTCTTTTTTTAAATATCTCAATAGAACCATCACGTTCTCCAGCAGCCAACAACCTGAGAGACAGTGCGACGCGTTTTTCTCATTCGCTGCAAGCACTGTTTTGTTTGTCAGATAATATGACCGTTGACGTTAGTGATATTAGCGCCCCCACTGGTGACTACTGGCAAATACTCCAACAGTTTGACAGATTGAAGCGGGAAATCTCCGCCCTCTCTGGGGAAACAGCAAATAAGGAAAACGTTAACCAAATTCGAAGCTCCAACGATAAATGGAGGCTTGAGGGTTTCCAAAGATTGTCTGCTCAAATTGAAAGGGCAAAGAAAGACTTCATGCATTTAAGTGGTGAGTTTAACATTGTGGTGAGTTTAACATTGACTTTCCATACCAGAACAACAATTTTAATGTAGACATATTCATATTACATATTTATTTCATACTCTCAGAAGATCAACTTATAGTTGATCCGATTCGTCCAATACTATGTACCGGAGATAATTTGAGCGTGTTTTTTTTTGGAACGGACAACAACATCATCATACGAGATCTAGAGGTTTAGTGCATTTGAATAGTACTTTCATTTGATTGTGTTCATTACTGTCATGGTGGAAATGTCGCCTTTTTAAACTTCTAGACAACTTTGAATGAAGGCTCAAGCATTAGCCAATTAATGCACGATGAACTCATAAACTCTATACATTGTTGTTGCTGTTGTTGTTAATGTTGTTGTTGTTGTTGTTGTTGTTGTTGTTGTTGTTGTTGTTGTCGTCGTCATCGTCGTCGTCCTTGTTCTTAAGCTTGTTCTTGTTCTTGTTCTTGTTCTTGTTCTTGTTCTTGTTCTTGTTCTTGTTGCCCATGTTGTTGCCCGTACTCTTGTTCTCACTTGTGCTTGTTTGTAATTTAATAAACATTGCTTGGAATCGTAAAACATCAAGTGAAATGAATGCTTCTTTTGATTTCAGATGCGTTTCCATTGGTTGCTGAGCGAACATATGATGACGTCATAGTGGAAACTGGCCACCATTGCACCACGAATGACAATCCACCAACAAGTTTGCTGATGTCATCCGAAAAACCCACTGGTGGCCCTAGCCCTGTTGTGTCTTCGAGTATATTTTATTCCAGTATCAATAACACTGAAATCAATAACCTTCAAATCGGAATAGACAACGTCATGAATATGAACCATACAGATGAGTCAGCAAGTAATGATCAAGGTAAACATGAAGATGTTAACGCTTTCAAGATATCAAAACAAAGGCATACAATAAAGAGACGGTGAGGGCGTCCTATACATCACGGTTACACATTGATAAACATTGCAGTGGAGAATTGTTTCAATATACAAAATAGTAATCATACCAGAATAAAAATACCAGCAACTACATACATTTATATGGGTATCAGAGACCCACAACGCAGTATCTAGGAAATACTCAAGTGCTACACGCCTCGGGCTTGCCCAACCGGAAGAGGCAATGAAAGCTTAAATCCCTTTTCTGTGATTCGTTTATTGCAGACAAGAAAATGGTATCATACTAGGAGTAAAAATTAATGACATTGCATAGTTATTCACTGATAATTTTGACCAAACTAATTCGAATAATTAAAAAGAATGTGTTTAGTCTATAAGCAATCTGATTAAAAATCCGATGTAGTGTGCACATCGCGATTTCTTTTTGGCTATTATGTTTGCTGTCATTTGTTCTTTTGTGAGCGCTCGTTACATCACAAAACAAACGACAGTAAACGTATAACAGCCAAAAAGTAATCGCGACGTGTACACTACATCGGATTTTACTCGAATTGGTCTGAAAGATGCTACTCGTATCTTATCAGCCAACACTGTTGCCTTATCAACCAACGCTGGGAGGAGATAGCTGATAAGGTCGTTGCGATGTGACGTATAGATTATAATCGTAGAGTCGAAACATGCTAAATATATGCTATTTCATTAGGGACGCTCAGAAGATGCAACGCAACGGTGGTTATTGTTAATATGGAGCTTTCAAACGAAGCTGAAGAATGTTTACAACAAGTTGAAGAGTACATAGTGACTAATAAGTGCAAGGAAATACCGAAACTAAAGAAATATCTGGAAGACAAATGTCCAGGTGCCAGTTATTTGGGACAGCGGCCAGGTTGCATCGAATTTGTGTTCGAGGTGGAGAGCAGGGAAGCTGTCTGTTATATAAAAGATGTCGTTGATAGCGGAATAATGAAGGAGCTACTTGAGCGGTTTATGGAGGAAAATAGCGAAATCAAGTCGTTGACAGCGGGCAAGGATATATCCGTAAACTTGTCGATAAATGAAGACCATTTGCAGACGATTCTAGCTAAATTTCAGGACAAAGAGGAGGATGCGTCGTCTGACATCAGCAAAGGTATGTTTTACATATACAAACATTTATTCTTTCTAACACAAGTCACAAAGTGTGGTTCTTCAGTGGGAGGCATGGAATGGTCGAATTATTTTATGTAGACTTGGACAATATGGAGAGATCAAGAGTAACAGGGAGAAAGGGGATATGGAGAATACAACCTCAAGTCTAAAGAGGTCTATAAAGGCAGACAAATCGAAAGACAGGCCTATACATACATACATACATACATACATACATACATACATACATACATACATACGCACATACGCACCCACGCACGCAGACAGACAGACAGACAGACAGACAGACAGACAGACAGAGGGGATCCATGCAATAAAAAGACTGGCGCTCGATCGATTAGATATTGTTTCACAATTTAAATGTTTCAACTTTTTGTTTTAATATGTCTATTTTCACAAAATAATATCAGACATGCCGTTTGCTAAAGAAGAAATTCAAAGTACAAACACTTCAAATTTGACTGAAGACCTGTGGTATCAAGATAAAACAATAACTGGTGACGGGCCGGATAAACTCTGTTTCCGTGGCTATGATGTACATTATCAGTCGACCAGGCGTACACCTTTGCGAGGAAAGCGCAGGTATGTGATCACGTCTCCATTTGTTAGAAAAAAACTTATTTTGAACGAAATATCACTGTATGTATTGTAGGCAACAACTTGATGGTTGTCAATGCGTCATTCGGTTTAATTTTTGATAATGAACAACAATTTTAATTATTTTACTTTCACGTCTACGATTATTGCTTTTCATCTTCAACTTCATTTAATTGATCGAAAGGGGTAATCACCAAACTTACTTAAAGGAAGACAAAAATGAATCACAAGCACTGTAGAATTAAATTTAATCACGTTTCTCTTTTTCTCTTTTCCTCTCAGAACTAGCCAAAGTTCTATGAGAATACAGTCACCGTGCTCGAAGAAAATAAAAGATTGCATATTTGAGGAAATGAAGGTACATAATTATGCAAATATTATAACTGTGCTATACTCCGTCCGGTAACAAGTTGTCTATATTGACAGACAGTAAATGCATTAAGAATGACTTAGTATCAAGGGAGGGCGCTGTTTATCGCTAGCTCGTCAGTCAAACAAATTGGTAGGCAGAAAAATGTTAATCGATGTTCATTAGAGAGTGTTTATTTACCGATTCCCCTCTATCAAATGTGGAGTCATGATGGCAAATGGTTAGAATGTCCAGCTTGGAATCTGCAGTTGGAGGTTTGAGCCCCATCGCTGCCGTTTGTTTCTGAATGGCTAAAGTCCTTGGGCAAGATTTTGAACCACGACTGTGCCTCAATCAACCCAGCTGTATAATTCGGGACCTGGTAGGCTAGAGACTGCAATGTGAATGTTTTAATCCTAAGTGCTTATAAAGACTGCAATGGATTGTATTCTCCCAAGGGAGCTGAAGTATAAAGGGCCGCTGTGTCGTTATCTATCTGCGCCAGGGGTAATAATTGTAAAGCGTTTTGAGCACAGAGTGGGAAAGTGCTATATAAAACCCAACGTTATTAGACTTATAGCATAAATGCTTGATAAGCAGAACCACATTAAAATCTATAGACTATATAATGATATTTATGATGTACTGTTCATTTCAGATGCTTAGAAGAATTAAAAACTGTGGTCTATTTGTGACGTGTGAAGATGTCGATACACTGGTAAATGAATTGGAAGATATGACGTCATCCGATATAGAAGTTGACTTCGATTTCCTTAGAAAGTGTTCTCAGGCATTAGACAAACTGTCAGAAGAGGTAATAATAACACACAAAGTCTCATACATACATACATACATACATACATACATACATACATACATACATACATACATACATACACACACACACACAGACAGACAGATAGACAGACAGACAGACAGACAGACAGACATACATACATACATACATACATACATACATACATACATACATACATACATACATACATACATACACGCAAACGGGCAGACAGACAGGCAGACAGACAGACAGACAGACAGACAGACAGACAGACAGACAGACAGACAGACAGACAGACAGACAGACAGACTGAGAATCTGTTTTGATATATTTTCAACTGATTTTTATTTTTTCTACTTTCTACTTAGGAACGTGCAAATGCTGAATTTGAAATAAGGAGGGAATGTTTAGACATCGTACTTCATTCAGGAAACAGATCACAGCATTACATTGCCGTTTTGAAACGTGAAGACAAGGGCGTTGTCAACTTTATACAAATATGGTAATGTGTATTACCTATACTGTTGACACAACAGGTCCACCAACCCTTGAAGCAGTTAGAAGATGTTTCGGTTTCGGTGAAACTGGGCGAGAGTATGAAGTATGCCGCTTTATATCAGTCAGAAAGATTCGAATACTAAGTCACACACGCCTAGCCTCCTGGCGCTCTGCTGACTTCCCCAGCATTTCGCTGCTACATCCAATTGCCATGATTCATGGAGTCTATTGTGTACGGTACAACAGTTTTCGGGTAAACCTATGTGCATTATTGGTATATGCGGTATACCACACGATATTACTCGGGATTCGTTTTGCTTACAGCTATACCAAGCATGCGCAGAGCTAATTGGTCGCATTAACTGCAGTTTCACTTTAGTGTAGCAAGTAATGATCTGTGTTGGTCTTTGACAAACTAAACATGTGTACACGGCCAAATATGACGTTTCACAGATAACAGCAGAAGTTCAAACCCTTCTAGGATTATATCATGACGGTACAGATTTGTCGTCATCATCTAGTAGCAGCAAAGATATATATTGCGCAATACCGAGAACGATTTCTGGAGTATTGTGGCATGTAACGTCGTGCGCGCATTCTGTATGTGTCAACAGAAAATCGTTCTTTCAAAAGAGCGGGAAAACACCATAGGCTTGATCGTGAGAGTGTGTTACGGTGAATGACGCGATTTATCGTACCCTAACAGCAGTAGAGATTCCAGAATCAAAACTGAAACCTGGGTTTCCAATTTCCAAGCTTACGATATATTATGTAGATATTGTAAAACAGATAACCAAATCACAAGCGTAAATTTTCATATTTTAACAGAAAATTCAAGTTAAGCATTGATGATAATACCGCTAGCAGTTTCGACAGATTTTAATGTCTACAAAATCGTTCTCAAATACATAATTTATGTTGATATATATATAATAGATAATACTAGATATTAATATGTAATGTGGTTTTTTTCAAAATCACCTCTTACAAAATATGAGTTGATGAACATTATAGCATTTATGATTTACATAAGCACAATCGTGAAATGAAATTACAAATCTTTATGATTTGATTAGAATTTTATTTTTCAGAGCGCCTAACCTACATTTTATTGTTTTCATGTTTAGGATTTGTTTCTACTGCTACACACGGATCACAACAGAATGTCAAGCTTTGTGACACTTTTTCAATCGATTTTACGATTATACTTATACTTACGATTGTTTTAATTATCGCAAAATGTTCTTTAAATTTGAGATATATCACTATTTGCAAAAATACTAGATAATTAAAGTCCTTCAATACAACTCGCATCGTTTGTTGTGTTTTACTGCCAAACCAGAGAGACTGTAGAGCTTCAATTTAGGCGACACTGTGTTTTTTATATCTCACACAACAAAATGCAAACACTGATAGTGCGCGCGCACATGAAATGATACATTGTAGCAATTCTCACTGTGAACACAAATATAAATGCAGTTTTTTATTGTTTACCCGCCAGCGATATGTTGATTTGTGTTCACAGTGAGATAAAATGTATCATTTTTGTACGCTTTTGGCGCTATGTGTGTCTGTGTTTTGTTTTTTTTTGTGATTGTTACAAATAATTTTGTTTGAGACATGGAAACATCGTACTGCCTAATCGAAACTCTATAGTCACCCTGATTTGGTAGTATGATGCTAGTCTATCACAGGCTGTAATTTAAGATAATACATTCTCGTTTAGGCTCAATCAATTAAATTCTTTGTTTGCCGTCCGCATGCTGACAGATTTGTCTGTAGATTTAGAATAAAAAATCGTTTTGCTCAAAATTTCCGCGGAGGTCGTATTTTATTCTATTGTAAATAGAAAGACCGCATAACTATCTTCCAAATAACTACACACTTTTCTAAGAAGTCGCTTAAGCCAGCAATTTATGGAAACAATAAGGATTTTGACATTTATATTTCACCACTGGTGTAGTTCATTTAGGTCCAAACAGTGAACGTCGAACAGAAACATGAATTTTACATTGCTAGCATCGTGTTTTTTTCTGTGTTTGTTTGTTTGTTTCTTTTCGCTGTCTGCCTGGTAGGTTTGGGGGAAATTCAAGGACGGCAAACAAAATATTTAATTGATAGAGGATGTTTTCAATAGATAGAGTATTTTATCACTAAATAATATTGAGTGCAACTATAGGCTCTCTGTTCCAGTCTTTTAATGACGTATCATCCAATGATTGGATGTTTTCTCTCAAAGACTCGACGTCACAGGACTACTACATTCCGGTTTTTACATTGAGAATGAAATATTCCATCACGTTTGTATTTTGTTAAATTTGACCTTTACACTAAGATTCTGTCTATAAATAATTTCATACCTGTGTCTGTCTCTGTGTGTGTGTGTGTGTGTGTGTGTGTGTGTGTGTGTGTGTCAGTGTGTAGTTTGTTGGACTCGCGATCGCTACATATTGAATACTACCTACATTATCCTAGATGATACCATTCGTTCTCCGTTTGTTGTCCTGTTCCATTTAACACAGATTTGTTACCCAAACATTAACATATTTCTTTCCTGCATATGAAAACCCTACTTCCGTAATGTACTCTAGAATTCAACCTTACATATACAGACAACGCCACTGATTTCCACACACATACACATACCATAGTCCAAAGGTTATTTGCCTGCATAAATATACGTTCGACACGATATACCTGCTGGCTGTGCTCACATTCCTGAAACTGTGTATTGTGGACAAGAAGTTCGTCAAAGCAAATTGATAACACTAGTAGAAAAAATAGTACAGTTTACGACACTTTCCGTACTATAGTTCAGATTGAGTTCAATTCTGTACTTTTATGCTGATGAGGTGGACGTTTCTGTACTTTCCCATTAGCGCCTGTCTAATCGGATTATACTCGATCTGAAAAATAGTTCAGATTGCGAGTCGGAAGTGATTTGAATACATTTGCATTTAGTTCAGAATATATTCATGAGTTCACCCCCATAACCGGGCAGTAAACAAATGAATATTCAAATCTACCGTGCTTGCAATCAATACGTACATAAACGCTATACGTGTAGCTAGTGTATTCGATACATATGTATGTATATAAGCAGGCTTATGATATGAACTACATGGTTAGGACGTACGTAGATTGTAATATCACAGGGCTCATTTTGAAATAAATGTTCGTAGTACGCCTTTTCATTATGCACTACATACCGCCACCACTAAACGTGTTTCACATTTCTACGCGTTTGATGCATAGTAATACAGATTTAGATGACATGACAATCGTTTCCAATAATAGTTTAAAATTGGGCCACAAATATTGCTAGTGTATGGAGCTTCTTAACAAACCTGACCGGCCAATAGCGTCAACAAACTCACAGTAGAGACGTGCTGACAGATTTGAGTCTGTGGACATTATTTCTAGCTAAGTAAAATTGAGTGACTATTGGGAATATTATATGGCATCCATGTCGTCCATGTCGTCTATAGTTTCTGACTGACCGTGTTATGTACAACGTAACGCTGAACGAAATACGGTCCATCAGGAATTAACTAGACTAACCTCTATGGGAATAGTATTCTTGTCCATGTGTCGTTTATAGAACAATTAAGTGTTAGGGTGTGATCTTCACAGTAATAAACAAGCCTTTAGAAGAACAACAGGTATTCACGCCTCAAATATCTTGGGCATCATCCAAATTACGATCATGAGCACCAAAGTAAAGGAAATACTTAATGACGTTCGGCATGCAGAACCCCCCCCCCCCCGGGCCCGTACCTATGGGTACATGCCCGGCATCCATGTAACTGTTATATCACTCTACGTGACGATTCTGAGGGCCCTCATCTCTTATTCTCTTGTTTTATTTCAATTATACTCATAACTCCTGTTTTTATAGTATAACTGTACAATTGGCTTCGATCAGTGCATTCCAGATTTTCATGAGTCATGAGTGCACATTGCACAGATATCTGCAGAATACTTAAAAGGATTATGGGTAATGTATGCATATGCGGGAAAAACAAACTGCTGTAAGGAGCATAGTCTCGCTGCCAGACTCGAGACTATCGTCCCTAATCTGTTTACCGAGCGGCGCAGCCGCGAGAATAGAGGGGGACTGGTCCCGCTCTTCTCGCGGCTGCGCCGCTCGGTAAACAGATTAGGGACGATAGTCTCGAGTCTGGCAGCGAGACTATAAGGAGCACTGACTTTGCCCTCATATCTTCATCCCATTTTGCACTGAAGAAGTTTCACATGGCTCTCATATTTCATATATACTCTTTCTAAATATATGGTGATGCAACATGAGTAAAAATAACTGGGGTTAACTAAGTTTGGTAGTCAATATAGCAGGTTTACCATCAAACTGACGCAAAATTTGTTTCAAATTTGTCTAGTAAAAACCGTTGGCCCAGTTACACAAAGCATGATAAGACGCTGTGAATGGTGCAAATAAACAACGTGCGAAATGCCAAATACCAAATGCAAACAATACAAGCGAACAAAAGGGCCTGTATGCACTCTAATAGCCCGATATTTTGCCTAAAATCAGGCTCACATGTGCGAACGGTGTGTTTTTGACGTACCTAGTAGGCAGTGATGTAGATAATAGCCGGTTACCGGTCACAACGCCCAGCTATAACTTATAAGTATAACAGTTGTGGGACCGGCTTAGGAAAGTACTCAAACCTGACGATCATTGAACAAATTCTAAGGTTGGAAAATTAAATATGAGTTGCCCGGGAGTTCTAATAGCAAGTAAAATACCCAAAGTGTAAACAAAAAGATAAATTAATTCATAATTATTTGGAAAACATTAGACGATTACGCAGTAAAACAAGACTGGCCACGCTATCGCTAGCGAAAGCCTTCGAACTAGTTTCATAACGACCGGACGTTGAAGGAAGCGCGAAGCGAAGTGTGAGGTCAATGTGACGTCTCATGATGATGTATGATGCATCAACATGACGTTTACGTAGAGTTGCACTAAATGTTTTCTAAACTTCAGTGGAAAGAATTTTTGTCGATCAGACACTGACTATGTTTAAATTCTTAAAACATCTGAGAAAACTGAAGAGGGGAAGCAAAATGTGACACTGACAGACAAGCCAGACGTACGGCACATGTACAGAAGGCGAGGCACACCCTCTGATGCAAACTGGACAATTATCGTGCGTGTCACGTATAAGGCATCAGATGTAATACATGTAGCTAACCAAATATTCTTGTACTGCAGTCTTTCTTGTAACAGCTATTGGAAATTGTCAGAAACCTGATGATTTTATGACTGAATAAGTTTCGATACGGAGACGAGAGAGAGGGGGAGACGGGAGAGAGAGAGAGAGAGAGAGAGAGAGAGAGAGAGAGAGAGAGAGAGAGAGAGAGAGAGAGAGAGAGAGAGAGAGAGAGAGAGAGAGAGAGAGCGGAGACCAAACTAGAGTCGGTACTCACCCCACCACGACATATGCATTTTTGTGATTTTGAAACGATAAAGAATGTTAATATGGATATTGGGACGATTGGAAATCGGACGATGTGAATCGTAATCGAATATCTCAGACCATCCACAATATATGTCGTGTTGACTTAGGCGATCCCAGAAACCATTCTTAGTTTACCCCTTTCACATATATTATCAACCATGCTAATGTTTTGAAACAAATCTCGATTAACAGGTAATTTAGCGCTTGAAAGATGGCGACGTCCATACCCCCCCCCCCCCGGCTGCACATATTTTAATATGCAATTATACATTACCCCCTCCCCATACACGTCAGAGAAGTACAGTATGGTACACTATATGACACACTGTAAGCTAACAGTGGAAATCAACTTCAGTGTCCATACATATCAGACATAGAGATTTCTTTACAAATGGATGTGGGCTCATTGGGCTGTAACCTGTACTTGGAAAAACTTAACCAGCAGAGTTTTCTTTTTGAATCCTATGTCTTGACAGAAACGGCACCCCCCTTCGATAACTAGTGGGGAGGGTGTGTCCCCCTCCCACAGTAGGCAATTGTTTGAAAAATAAGGACATGTAGGAGGCCATTTAGCGGCATAATATTTCAAACCATACACATTATTGGAAGCCATAAAGTACTTGAAAATTGTCTTCAATACCCAAATTGTACTCTCATTAAATTATTTTACAACTGTATTACCTACGCTTTAACTAATACATAGATATTTTGGCAGACACACACATTCGTTTGGCCATTGGCTGCCTAATAATTAAATGTGTGGTAGGTAAATGAAGTGAACAATTTTGCAAAGTACAAGGTAAACGATTGCTCCTGTGGTTTGAATGTTCAACAAAGTCTCCACACAGAGAGATAGAGCAAGAGAGAAGGAGACATACGGCGACGAGAGAGAGAGAGAGAGAGAGAGAGAGAGAGAGAGAGAGAGAGAGAGAGAGAGAGAGAGAGAGAGAGAGAGAGAGAGGCATACACTTATACAAATGTAAATTTACTTGGTAAACAACTGCTCCTGAGGTTTAATTTTGGTTCAAATCATGAGCAGAATATTCGGGGGCCCTTTCAGACCATCACAATTGTCATGCCCCCCTCCCTTTGAACCTCAATTTTGTTCATGCCCCCCCCCCCCCGTAAATTCTGACTCCAGCATAATTTCAAGTTTATTCCGAGCTCGGTATTACAGGCATTCGACTAGAGTCTTTATACCTCAAAAATATACAACAGTCCATTTCTGTACAAGGCATATCAGAAACCAAACATTTGCAGTGTGGAGTGTCACAAAACCCTGTGCTTGGTCCACTCTTACACGCGTATGCTGTCTATACACATCACCACTTGGAAAGCTAATCCGACATCAAAATCTCAATATGCAACAACATGCAGACGACAACCAGATTTACCAATATATTTCCCCAATCACATACGTCAACTACAGTAACTAAGATGGAAACTGTTGCACATGATATTAAACGACCCAAAATAAGCTAGTTTAATGATGGCAAAACCGAGGTCCTCCTTATCACGTCTCAGTTCAACAGGCTTCCTCGTCTCATGAACCACATCAACATGGGATCGTCTTCTGTGCAGTTAGTGGATTCAGCATGTACCATTTGTGTAACAATTGATGACCGTTATAACCTCAAGAAGCACATCTCGTTGACATGTAGATCAGTTCTTTTTCACCCCCGAACAATAGGTCGCATCATTGACAGTGGAGGGGGCCCCTCCACTGTCTATGGAAACTGTTGCACATGATATTAAACGACCCAAAATAAGCTAGTTTAATGATGGCAAAACCGAGGTCCTCCTTATCACGTCTCAGTTCAACAGGCTTCCTCGTCTCATGAACCACATCAACATGGGATCGTCTTCTGTGCAGTTAGTGGATTCAGCATGTACCATTTGTGTAACAATTGATGACCGTTATAACCTCAAGAAGCACATCTCGTTGACATGTAGATCAGTTCTTTTTCACCCCCGAACAATAGGTCGCATCATTGACAGTGGAGGGGGCCCCTCCACTGTCTATGGTCGCATACGCCAGTATCTTACAAACGGAGTTTGTCAGAACCTTGGTCATGCACTTATATCATCGATACCTGACTACTGAATGGCCCTTCTGTATGGGCTGCCAGCTAAAAACATTGTCCCTCTTGAACATGCCCAAAATACAGCAGCTAGGATTGTGTCAGGTACAAAGAAAACAGATGACGTCACATCGGTTCTTTCAATAACACAGTTTAGTTAGAAATCACACTGGCGTCAAGTGCAGTTACATAATATACCAGTAGGTAGGGCCTACATGTACATGTAGTCTCAGGTCACTACATTG
The DNA here is from genome assembly GCF_964340395.1 of Glandiceps talaboti. Classification (NCBI taxonomy): domain Eukaryota; kingdom Metazoa; phylum Hemichordata; class Enteropneusta; family Spengelidae; genus Glandiceps; species Glandiceps talaboti. The sequence continues at coordinate 15,700,543 of NC_135562.1, read as the reverse complement.
TGGTCTGAGATGTAGTTTACACCACTATGACCTAAGAACTTGAACCAGGGCTGAGGAGAAGTGGTCTGAGGTTAAAGTTTTGCAGCTCTCGTTCAGCAATCTCAAAACATTTCAGCCTACTTCCCGTAATGAACACTTGTCAAGCATTTTTGTAGCTCCCATACTCAAAGACTACATATATGTTTATATACGACTCAAAATATAACACTGAAATTTACTTTGAACACGTTCAGTTTCAGTAGACCTATTAAAACCCAAAATCTCCACTGTATAATTTAATATCGGTAATAGTTTACAGTCAAAAACTTTTAAATTTAGTTTTGACTAGGAGGTCCCCAAGTTTTGCAAGTTGACTCATGACCGCAATCATTGCTTTACTCGCTTGAGCTGCAAGCGCTAAATACCATAGACCACTGCTTGACATAATCACGCCTAGATATTCATAAAAAGCGAACAACGTCGAGTTTATGACCACCAATAACCACTTTTCAATTTTCTTAAGAATTTCATCTCTTAGTAAATACAATAATTTTAGTTTTGACATACATGTAATTTACTTTCAAAAGACAATGTTAGAAACCCCTACCCCATTGATTCCTGTGGGAACATGCCTTTCGTGAAGAAAAAATGGTTACATAACATGTCTACAAGAATTGTTGGAGAATGTCTATGTAGAATGCCACACTGATCCCATATCCACACCTTGAGTTTTATTTTTATTGTTCTTCAATGATCTCCTTCAAAGTAATAGTCTGGATGCCAATATGGTTTCTAACTAAACCACGTCTAGCCAAAAGCCCCTCAAATAGCACAAAAAGTTGTTCACCCAATCAGTGAAACCTAAATGTTTTGGTGATGTAAACAGTATATAAGTAGCATCATGGGCTGACAAATATACCACATTTGAACATTACTGTCCCAATAAACACTAACTTTATGAGGGACTGTGTTATTGGTTAGAGTTTTGTGATTTATTAACAAAGACATGATGTTAATGACTGTGTGGGTGGCTGTAAATGAATTTTAAATTGCATCTCATGCATTTCAAGACTTCTAGAGTAACGACTCTGACTATACTTTGAGTGGAGGTATAAATGGTAATGATACAGTATAGGAACTAGACTATCAAAGTAATTACCTTGTCCAAAAGACTACAGTCGGATATTAATCTCACCATTAATGCCTGAATTTATGTCTATCAAGGTGGATCTGATAAGATCATGGAAATCGAGAAACTTTCATCACTTTGGACTTGAGCATTGAATACATTTGTGAAGTACTCAGACCATGATTCATGTTTTTTTTAGAGATTAATTCCACTAGATCGTCCACTAAATCGTCCACGAAAACAAATACATTCTATCATTCCACCATGTCACTCAACAACGCTCATCGAATTCTATCACTTGAATTTCCGTTATTTAGTCGTCTGAAGATCGTAACGGCCTCCGTACCATAACTTGTGTACTTTGTGTAAATACAGCTCTACTTCTCAGTATTGAGCACTTTTCCTTCAGTTTATGACTTACCTCTTATATATATATATATATATATATATATATATATATATATATATATATATATATATATATATATATATATATATATATATATATATATATATATATATATATATTACCATTGCTCGGTTGACGGCAACGCGGTCAAAGATATCGGGTTCTTTGCACAATACACGTGTATATAGAAATGATGTCCCTTAAATTTCCCCTCTTTTCATTCTTGCTCTTTTCAACTACAATATAGATTTTGATAATTTCCATAGGTCTCACGAGATATACTCTTCAAGGAAAAACAAGTTCGTGTCGGAGTTTGACACGAGAATAGTCTGTGCTTGGAGTAATTATACTGTCAGTATAATTTCTCAAAGGTATGTGTTATCGTGGAAGTTTAAACATTATTTATACTTTAATGGTGTTATAGATTTTGACCCAAGCTATGCATGCCACGGTCACAAGCTATATTGCGTCAGATCGATTTGCCAAACAAGTTTGCCAGAATTAACGCATCCCATCAAACCATGGACCCTCCACAAAGGTGGAGTGTCTATGGTCAAACAAATGACAGGTCGCAGAAACTATGGTCATGGAAGTATGAACGTCGTTTATACTTGTACGCCGTGACATACAATGAGCGCAGTGCCATGATTGACCGGATTATTCAGTGTCGACAATCCCAGTTAATATAATCCCAAAGGCAAACTTGTTTTATTTACCACCTTGCCAAGCAACACAGGGTGGTGGCGAGGCGAAGTTGTAATGTACTGTCGCTTTGATATTCACGATTTTGGAAAGGAAATAGATAACATCGGGTTAGATCTTGAGAGTAAATAAGAAGAAAAGAAGAGTTAATTTGAAATCAGTGATAAACGAGTTGTCTATTTTTAAGAAACTAAATATAAGGAAAGCTATGGGTCCTGATAACATATGTGGTAGGTTACTGAATGTCTATGCATCGCAGTTAGCTAGTGTTTCCAGTAGATTGTTCAATTGGTCGTACAATGATCATACGATATCAACCATTTGGAAAACATCTACCATCTGTCCGGTCCCTAAAAACTTCCAAGGCATCGTCCTGTAGCACTGACTTCCATTGTGATGAAATGCTTCGAGCGTATTTTACTTTGTCAAAACCCACAAAAACATTCACACCTTGACCCATACCAATTTACATATTAAAGTAATAGAGGTACTGATAATGCAACTCTCACATTACTTCACGATGCGTATACACATCTTGAAAAACCAAGTTCATTTGTAAGACTATTGGTTATTGATTTTTCATCAGTCGTTAACAGAAGTCAACCAAACATGATGGCTCATAAACTTAGTTATTTAAACGTTAACCCCAAACTCATCCTCTGGATAATGGATTTTCTTGTCAACCTTTCCCAGTTTGTTCGCTACCAAAAATTAAGTTCAGCCTTCCATTCAACATTTAGGGGTGCCTCACAGAGCACGATACTCTCACACAAACTATTTACACTTTACACAAATGACTGCTCATCAGGTACCGATACAAATCCACTTATCAAATATTCTGATAACTCTGCATTAGTTGACCTGTCAAATTCTGACCGTACTTATTTCGATGAAGTTGATAGGTTTGTTACTTGGTGTAAAGAAAACTACTTGGACGAAAGGTCGACTTTAGGAAGAACCCTAAAGTAGTGCCCGACCTTTTTATTGACAATGTTAAAGTTGAACAGGTGACTAAATATATATATATATATATATATATATATATATATATATATATATATATATATATATATATATATATATATATATATATATATATATATATATATATATATAGGAACAGTCTTGGATAATAAATCAAATGTTAAGGCCAACACAGATTTCATTAACAAGAAATGTCAATCTAGAGTTTACTGTCTACAACAATTGAGGGGCCTAAAATTTTGTAAATGCCAAGGTATTACAGACATTCTATCGGAGTTTTGAGTCGGTTTAACATTTTCTTTTTTGTGCTGGTTTGGTAGTCTAGGGACTAGCTACAAGAGTGTCTTGAACAAAATTGTAAATGTGTTTAGTAAAGTATTGAGTGAAAAGTAGACTAATTTGAATGAAATGTTTACATCTCGTGTACAAAACAAAGCTGGGAAAATGGTAAATGACAAAGGCCACATTATGTCCCAACACTTTGAACTCCTGCCATCAGGGAGACGATTTCGTGTCCCTAAATTCAGAACAGTCAGAACCAAATCAAGTTTTGTGCCCACTTCAACTAAATTTTAAACCAAACTAAATAATTCTATTTCAAAGACATCTGCTCTGCATTCCAGATTGGAAGAACCGCGTTTTTTTATTGTCTTTTTTAAGTTGATGACCATTTCTGGCAAGACTTCACTCACAATTTCTCGATTTTACTGATTTTTCTTCTTTATTAAAAAGGTTTAGGGTCGGCACCGGATTTCTAGAATGGAAGCGTTTGGGGAGTTATGTGTGATTTATTTGTTGAGAAAGGTTCAAAGACAATAAATATCGCCATAAGGTGGCACTTGCCGTTCCAGTGAGGAACGACTAGTGCCACCACGGTAGTACTCGACAATTCGATGGACCACGGCCAAGTCCGCCATTCACAATTTTCAAATCACTTGAAATAAAGCAATCTGGCAAAACTCGCCCATGTGCATTTACAATCTTGTCGCAACTAATTCTAGTAGGTAAAACCATAGACCCTCCACCCTGTCTATGGTAAAACCTAGTCGCATTCATAACTTTCATCGAGGGTAAGGTAATTTTAGTCATCAACTTCTATAAAGTCCAAAATGAAACGATAAAACATGTACATTTTGGAAATTATCCCATGTATAATGCCAGATTATAAAGTGACAAAGAGTGGTTCATCTGAGTGGATAGCTTAACCTCTTGACGATTTATAAACAATGGGAAATAGGCAGCTATCTTGATGTTCATTTTAACCTATTTTCCCGGAGAATATTTTCAGAACTGGTATCCAAATTACCAAGATCACGTTTTTCATATTTACTGATATGCCGCTTTAGTTATGGCCGGTTTTGTGGGATGTTTTGCGTGCACAATGTAAACCACAGACAAGGCATGTAAACTTCTACTTGCAAACCCGTCTATTTCAGGCTTGGCCTCTTACCACTCTTGGAGGAATTGTACTGACTCCTCCAAGACCACGTCTGACACAGTGGCCTGAAACCCATAGTCTATCGCGAGTATATTGTCTACCCTTCAAGAGACACACATTCTCTGCCAGTCACCCTTTTAAAAATACGCTTGTTAAACGTCTGCTCCTGGAGTTAAATTTGGTTCAACTCATGAGCAAAATATTTGTACGTGACTCCGGGCCCCTTTCAGACAATCCGAATTTTCACGCACGTCCCAATTCGTTTTTTTTCCCGTGACAACAATTTTTCTCCTGAGCCTCCCCCTACCCTAATCTAGTTCCTGACGACCGTATTCCAATTTTACACTACATCTTTACATATTACGTATAGTCAATGTCATTACTCTCGTTGCCGATGTGTTGGCAATTATATACATGTATATATATAATATCCATAATCACAACATATTTCCTGCTCAAAGAAGAACTGTTTCAGCTTATTCCATTTCGATATAAACAGACAGAGAGTCCAGGGATAAAATACCCTCCTTATATTACTGGCTAGGTAATGTCAACCGTAAAATAATCCAAGCACCAGCGTCCCTAAAATCCGTGAAACAGTGTCGATATTACAGTATTTTGCTGACACTTATTACTTTCTGTAACTGGTCTATATTTGTGATATCATGGTAAATATGCTTGGAATTTATGGCCTAACAAACCAGACATTACGTAGATTTGAATATTGAAGAAAATCAAAAACAAAAACAAGGCCATGGCCATGGCCGGTCAGGTACTGATATTAGTACTTTAGACATCAGTGGGGGTCACACTTGGTCATTGAAACTATATTGACCGACCAAAATTCTAAACATCACGGATAAATAATTTCATATCGAAATGTATGTACGGAGATTCAGGTTTTTAGACCACGTGGCTTTGACATGACATCATCAGCTAAATTTGCAATACGAAAGTAACGTAAAACATGGATGTATCTAGTAGGGAGCAAAGTCCGCATGTCTGTATGGATGTTTGAAGATTTACTATCGGTATATGGGAGGCATAGAGGGAAATATTTGAATAGCGTTATTTAACGTTACATAATTCATAACTGACTACTAAACTACCGTCAAGAGGATTGTTTTTGCTTCCATTTATCTGTATTAATTTTTTTTAAAGGCAGTGATGGTGACTGCCAATGCCGGTAGTGAAAATATGGCCCGCACATTCTGAAGATTTTTGTATCATACAAGTTCAATGTTCTAGCTGAGAATGTGATTTATATTTATAACTCAGTAGAATGGGTACCGGTACTGATGCGAGGGATGTGAACCAACCTTTGTGTTGCGTGCTTTTTAATATCACCGTGTGTGTGTGTGTGTTGTTTGTTTGTTTGTTTGTTTGTTTGTTTGTAATGTAGATTCGTCGTTGATATACTGCTACTAGATCAGACCGTGGGTTATACTTCCATGATCAGAACATGACCAGACACAACTCTCCACGGCACCATTTTGGTTTTACAACTTTGATTACTTTGTTTTGAATAGCTTTTGTCAAGTTCTTGACTTTCCTGATATGACAATAAAGCAAGGGCGGTGAAATATTATTATAGTAGTCCTTCAAAAAACAAGACAATTTTGAAACTTTTAGTGGAAAATGTTAGTGAAGACACAGTTTACCCGCATAAATTAACTAACAAAAGACAAAAGAAATGTACACATGGTTCATTTTCTAGGTGTCGACCTCATGAATATGCACCAAGATTTAGAACCGAGTCAGCTTTAAATGCGTTCACACCTCCAAATCTGGTCTGGACAATATTGTCTGGGCTTAGTCACCCTTTTATGCGGACTACAGAGCGGCCCTGGTGCGGACTATTTCTGCCACCTATTAATGCCTGAAAGTCAAGTGGCATATGCTGAGGTTGTGTACAACCAGCAACCCATAACATTTTAGCAATCTACAGTTCTACCTCAGTATGGCTATTAGCCATGCTAGGTAGTTACTATAATGATTAATATAATGGTTGTCTTGGTAAAAGTTGTCGACCCCCCCCCCCCAAAAAAAAAGAAGAAAAAAAAAAAAAAAAAAAAAAAAAGATCAACAAAACATTCTATGATATTGAAAGCGCTCCTGGCATGTAATTCCATAGAACAGTTTCCTGTAGGGAATGGCAGCGATTTCATTCAAACTCAAAGACAGAGATGTTGCTAACCAACGTGAACAGCCATAAAAAATTGTATGTGAATGAGTATGACTCTGAGATCCCGCTAACGGTTTCATTGTTGTCGGTCTAACCAGAGACACTGGAGAACTTCACTGTCTATGATCTAATCGTATTGCTCAGTGTGAAAACCGTGCAAAGCGTTACTATTTTGGCGTTGTATTTTCGCACATTTTTGGTTCACAAGGGTCCAATAATTTAAGCTTGAGTTAGGAAATAGGCCTATTAAAAAAATTGTGTTGTTCCGATTAGGCAAAATAAATAAATAGGTGGGGTAGGTAGATTTATTTTTATTCATGTGCGAGTGTCTAATTCTGGTTTTCCATTTTTTCCAAATGATCTCTGTGTTATTGGCTTCTTTCCATTAGATGTACAACCATTACAGATTGGAGGAACAGTTTTATATTGTCTTTTTAAGTTGATGTCAGTTTCTGCATCCACTATGTCTCGTGAGACTTCACAATTGTTGCGATTTTGTTAGTTTTTCAAGAACACGTAAAAAAAAAGTTAAGGGTCGGCAGTGAAAAACTAGGTGGGTCGGGTAACAGAAACCAAACAGTTATTTTTTAGGCCTAAGGCATAACGTAGCATATAAATCTACCCAACCTGCGCGAGCAAGATCTGCATCGGTCAATGTAATATTTACATGGTCTATTACAATTTGGTAAAGTGTACCATTGTATATGCTTGTGCGAGACGTAAAAAACATCATGCCGTCTAATTGTACGAAACGATTTAGTCACTATGGTTTTGAAGTCAGTGAGATAATGTTTGTGAAGTACCCGGTATCGTGATGTTATCGCTTGTATAGAAAAACCATCACTGAGGCAAAATCTCACTTTTATCATCATTCATTTTTTAAAGTCTTCAATCATGCCAATTAAAAATATGGATACTGCAGTCATTTATGTGACTTTTTTTCCAAAAATGTTTATCGTGCATCTCGATTATATTTTTTTTCGTCTTCGTAACATCTTTTTTTTTATTGTGCCAAAAGTAGTAGCTACCACATATAGAACAGTGGAAAAATACCGAATGAGACTCAGAAATGTAAAATCATTTACTTCAATGTCCAAATCAAATGCGGACATCAGAAAATGATGCATGCACGTTGTGATGGACTCGTGATTAGCTCTAGTCCAGATGCCAATTGGTATCTAACTAAACCATAGACAATAGAGAGGGTCCTCTCTATTTTCTATGACTAAACCAAGTTTAGTGAGTGGAGGTGTAAATGGTAACGATACTGTTTAGGAACACGGTGATAGGAACTAGACGAGATTAGCACTGACAACACACGCTCCGCGAACTCCAGCAAAGAGGCCTGGTGGGGTATATAGAGACTTGTCAGAGTTGTCGGAGCTACTGTTCATGTACATATAAGTTCCACGTATTCTCAATTTATTTCGTGCTGGATAGAAAACAGTCAGTATAGTCCTTGTGTTCTCCAGTGTATAGCCGATGGATTGGATAGTGAGAGTCATGATATGTGTGATACATTGTAGTTTATACACCAGAACTGAATTTTAGACTGATCCCGTCGGCATCTTCAGAGAAAGCATCAAGCGGGTACCACAATAAACTGAAAACGTAACGACTATAAGCATAACTATAAGTTTTAATTTACATGGAACTACGGTCATATTTGATAAGCTTATCCCCCACTTCCACATATGGTCTCATACCCCTTGGTCAGCGAAAAGCCAATCATGTTCATGTCCGGACATACGAGTTATAAATGGGGCGGTCATATGGGTTAAGTTAGGGTGGAATATAATATATGGAAAAAGTCTGATTGATACTGGCTGTGATGGGTAGTAGAGCATTTTTTAATTGTCAAAAACAGGGTTGGGGGCCGAATGATATGATTCAAAACGTCATGACTTTCTGGTATATCTTTGTTGTCATGGTGTGTTTCCAGTTGAGGATGGCTGTCTTTGACTGGCTACAACAGTAAGTGACTGATTTTGAAAGCAAAGAAAGTGGAAGAACATTGGTGTTAGTTAAAAAACTATTGTTATTAAAGATATACAAGTAAACGCAGCAAAACAATTGAGAGTCGGTACGGAAAGGAACAGATGACCACAGGAAGGTGTTCAGCTGTTCTTCATTGTTCTTTGCAATTTGACGACCGGGCGATCACATACTAGTAGTTGTCAGTGTTTTCGCTAAAGCAAAATACACGGAGATGGTTCAAAATCACTTGACTATCATTTCACTCTTATTTAAATCTACAAATATCTCATTAATATTTTCTCCCAGCTTACTTCAAACTATATGACATTTTCCATGAAAAAAGGTGCGTATCTGGAGCAAAGAAGTGTTTCAGATATCAGAGTGTTCACGTTTGCGTGACCAAGACATAGACATAGACTGGCAAGCGACGCCATGAATTGTGATCGAATCCCAGGGTCGGATCGGTTGTAGATCAGTGTTCATGATAATTCATTTGCGTGTTCAATTACTAAGTCATCGATGTAGGGTTATAAATTCAGTGACTACACCATCAACAAAGTTACTTCTTACTATAAATCATGTTGAAAAAGACCCTAGGAAAATGTCTAAGCAACAATGACGGGTGTTACTTTTTTGCAGTGTTTATCCAAATATATAGTAATCGTCGAATAACGTGACCCTGGCTGAAAACTGCGACAGTGAGTGTACCATAAATTCCCAAAACAGACTGACCAGAACAGACATATTGACACACAAAAAGTGTGCAAGTTTACATCTTGTGACAGGTTTGGTTGGGGTCACCTCCATCGGCTAATGGTCGAAATCGTCATTGTAAAATATTTTTAATTACCCTCAACTACAAATCAGCGTATCGTTGACGATCATTTCAATCGTAAGTGTTTAGAACTGATTCAGAAGTAAAACGTAGAATTATTAATGACAATGGTATGCAAAGTTTTGTTGTTTAACAATCATCAGCGATTTGGCATGTTTGCACAAACCACAGATACTTGTTAGTGCATACACTTTTGATACTTCTATTCTATAAGGTAAAGGCTAAATTTAAAAAGACATGATCCCAGTATTAACTTTTTTGTTGCGGCTATATTTCCTAAGTGAGGTGTGCCAAAGAAAGTTTTCCCATGATACTTTGCGCCAGTGCGACTTTTTGACATTGTACGTTCGATGTTCCCAATGAGTAAATGGAATTTTATCAAGAAGTCTATTCATATTTGTTTATGACAGCAAGATATTTTCAATTTTCTGTTTTTGGTCATTTTTGGGGTCAAAAACTGTCATTTGTTTTGTAAATAAAAGAATTCAAAGTAAAAATGAATGACAGCCGCAAAACTAATCGATTGAATGGGCTGACATTTGGTGTGCAGGTATGTTAGAGTATCTGGATGAAGAATTCTTCAAGAAAATTTGAAGATGACATTGATATGCAAATACGTCTAAAACGTGCTGTGTAGTATCATATTATAGCCATGTTATTTTACAATACTCGTGAGAAAGTAGAATTTATTGGTGAAGTAAAGTTGCTCATACACCTAAGAAAATTTGACTACACTTGAATACATAATGAGCAAATGAAATGATCACAACAATCACATATCTTTGTAATGTTATGACTATACAAGATCTAATACAGGGACGAATGGGGTACTTATCAAATAATGCCCTCCGGAACTCAGAAATAAATGTAGATGCGCTGTACCATGCAGTTACGATCAGCGGTTTTGAACTATGGAGGTAGGAAGGAAGGAGGTAGGAAGGATTATAGTCCTACCACCATTTCTGAACAAAATCGTTGTCCTTGAATTGGAATGGTATGCTTTTAATACAAAAGTTGCACAAACATATGTTCTTGCTTTCAAAAGTTTTAGAATTAACACCATGATTTCACCGTCGCCCATACTGAGGTTTTCCTGCATCTATTGCTATGGATTTTGTTGGTGGGACTTTGCTGTACTGTATGAACACTTGTTCAGACTCAGGCCACTAAAACACAATTGCAAAAAAAAACCGTAAAGACACGAAGTATCGTTTTGCACAACGTTCGGCTTGAAGCAGGTTTGAAGGGTAACCATGCACGACAGAGAAGATGGGTTTAGAGCCCCATTTACACCTAAAACAAAAAGCTATTCTAGTCTGTTCCTATTATAGTGGTCTGAGGTTCAGATCAAAGTGCCGCATTCATCCACAACATAAAAAATCATAGACCCTACATGACTGGCGTTTGTAAAAGTCAGTTTTAAACCATAATTACTACACCTCTTTATCTTCTCGGCAAGAACATGCAGTGCTGCAATCCAACGTGAGGACCTCTCACCAACTTTCAGATCACTTCACATTGGGAACGTTGGTGAGAGTTCTACTAATATAATTCAGACTGAGGCAAAAAATATAGCCTTTCTGAGTTGAAATCCGAGGTTTAAATCCTGATATCTGAAAATTCCCAATCAACCCAGATTACATTGAATAAAAAATAAGTCTAACAAACAATTTATGATTTTTCAGTCCCGAAACTTGCTATTATCCATACACTGTATACAAAGCTAAATACACGGTGATTGGTGTATCGCACTCCTTGACTGAGTGGGTCGGAAAAAAAATAGGTAGACTCACTTGTCATAAATCGATTTATAAATCCACAAAGGCACTGTGACAACTAAAGCAGTCCCTTTACAGACCATTTTTCTTTAGAAATAAATAGGCTAAAACAATACTGAATGACAGGCAGTCCAATGTATGCGAAACCATAAGCGAGCGCGTACTCACGATGCTAGATTAACACACTATTTTACCTGCGCATTGAAGACGCACAGTAAAAAGACCAGTTTTCAACATTAATGCAGGAAATACAAAGCTAACAATTCAAAATTGTATAAAATGTAAGAAAACAAAAAACAGGCGACAGTCAGAGCATGCATGAACTTCGATTTACAATACCATTATTAAGTTCTTGCATTTTGGGGCTAATGAAGTCATAGAGACTAGAGTGGGCGAGTTTCATCACAGTTAGTATAATCAATGGCACCGTGATAATTCTGACTTTCACTTGAAACTGGACCAGAACAGTCTAGGTCGGACGAGTCGTCATCATCAATTCAAAGGCGACGTAACCAAATATACACCGTGAATTCATCTTAGATCGCACCGAGTTGAACAATCATGTCTGTCATTGTAGAATGTAGACCTTTACGCTGTTTGACCGACTATTGAAGTATAACCCACATAGGTGATATTTCATTGACCTACATGGAAATGCTTGTAAATACTTTTTGCAAGTAGTAGTAGCTCAGACCACTCTAGTATTTTAGTGGTCTGAGGTAGTAGTAAGAGTTTTTGCTAACGTTTACATGCTAGCGTAGTTGTACATGTACGTATACATGTCAGTTCGTATGTACATGTACATTAAATGTAGCTCTCATCATATCATACACTGTACATGTGTGTAACCCTTTTCTTTTGCACCCTCCCCCTCCGCCTTCATGTGGTCAAACACAGACAACTAACTAACTAAATAGTGTTACTGTTAGTTTTCTGTGGGTCAAACAATTAGTGTACACGCCTTGAATCACATGCAGGCGAGATAGATTTGAATATTCATTTGTTTACTGCCCGGTTATGGGGGTGAACTCATGAATATATTCTGAACTAAATGCAAATGTATTCAAATCACTTCCGACTCGCAATCTGAACTATTTTTCAGATCGAGTATAATCCGATTAGACAGGCGCTAATGGGAAAGTACAGAAACGTCCACCTCATCAGCATAAAAGTACAGAATTGAACTCAATCTGAACTATAGTACGGAAAGTGTCGTAAACTGTACTATTTTTTCTACTAGTGTAAGACGTGGGACTCACGACTTTTTCGAGGGGTGTAAAAAACCATGAGATTAATATGATTGCAAAATAACAGAAGCACACCTGTAATTCGCGTTTAGTATTAATAGTGTGTACACTAAAAACCGAGCTTTTTTCAATCTGTGCCCCTCGTCTATTGAATGCCTTGTCATTACAGATCTGAGCTGTCGCTTCATTCAACAGTTTTCTTAGCAGTTTGAAACTTACCTTTTTAGGTTGATCTTACATGTATGTATGTATGTATGTATGTATGTATGTATGTATGTATGTATGTATGTATGTAAGTATGTATGTATGTATGTATGTATGTATGTATGTATGTATGTATGTATGTATGTATGTATGTATGTATGTATGTATGTGTGTGTATGTATGTATGTATGTATGAATGTATGTATGTATGTATGTATGTATGTATGTATGTATGTATGTATGTATGTATGTATGTATGTATGTATGTATGAATGTATGTATGTATGTATGTATGTATGTATGTATGTGTGTATGTATGTGTGTATGTATGTATGTATGTATGAATGTATGTATGTGTGCATGTATGTATGTATGTATGTATGTATGTATGTGTGCATGTATGTATGTATGTGTGTATGTATGTATGTATGTATGAATGTATGTATGTGTGCGTGTGTGAGAGAGAGACGGGTTGTTTTCAGTCATCTTTATCGGGAGTAGGCGCCCCCGCCCCCCCAGGCCCCCGGGCAGCCAATGGACTAGCGATGACTGAAGCATGCACGTGTCACGTGAAATGTATCATTTGACCCCTGTTTCTGGCTAAAATGTAGACTTTTGACCCCTATTTCTCAGGCTGGCTAAAATGTCGACTATTGACCTCTAGTTTTTCATTTTTTGTAGAGTTTGTGGTTGTAATTTTTGTCCACTAGCTATAGGGTACACATATACCCATTACCCACCGAGTACCCCCCCCCGGTATGTATGTATGTATGTATGTATGTATGTATGTATGTATGTATGTATGTATGTATGTATGTATGTATGTGTGCGTGTGCGCGCGCCCGTGCATGCGTGGCATGCGTGTGTGTGTGTGGGGGGGGGGGGTCGGTAGATAGGGAGATATGGTATTTGTGTATACATGTAAACAGTCAGATGTATGCGTATTGTTTTGCTTTACAAGGGGTCCATAGTGTCATTCCAACTCAAAATCATTAATCACAATGCCATGACACCCATACATAGTGTCCGTATATGTACTCTCAGCGATATTTATAACACATGAGTAATGAGTCACCTGAACGAGTTGGTACATGTAACCTGTATTTCTAAACCGAGAAGACACAAGACTTAAAAAGGTGTGGAACGAGATGTACTGAAGCGTTTTGTGATCTGTTGTATTGTATTTGTAAGGATCATTTAGTAGCACACATATATCTAATATTTGCTAACATGAATCTATATTTTTTCTTCTTTTTAACGCGTGTTCACTAGGTTCTAGAGGTGAAAATGCTAGTTATCTCTGCACTATAGCGTCCAATTTGTCTTGTTCTTCGTATGATTAAGGGATTGGTTATTCAGGCATGTCAGAGCTTGGAAAAAATAGATATTTCAACACGTACGCTTTGTTACAGTCTTTCAGTCTTTCTCATGCGATCTGCTTGATGTTTGTCTGATCTCTCTCTCTTTTGCTTTGAAGATATCTAGTATATATCATTGAAATAGCTGGCAATAACGCCTGCTACATGCATACACACATCCATCCACACACACACACACACACACACACACACACACGTACGCACGCACGCACGCACACACACACACACACATACATACACACATACATACATACATACATACATACATACATACATACATACATACATACATACATACATACATACATACATGATCAAGTGTACGTGTTGTGTTGTGTTGTGTTGTGCATTAATGTGATCCATTTGTGTGTGCGTCATCAAATCGCCGCTGTTTGTTGATGTCATGGGTTACCCTGTCGTTAGTGATTGAAGTAAATATCTGGTACGAATGACTCGTGACCTCATACATTGAATGCAACCACTTAATAGTCTCTATGGCCTCCACGGAATGGAATATAAAACGATGCCAACATCACCCTGTGTAACTCACTAATTCGAACATGTACATATTCCATGCTTTCTACAAGCGAAGCGAAGCAAAGCAAAGCAAAGCAAAGCTTTCAGCTTTCAGTTAGGGGATTTCAGTTTGATGGCAATATTAAAGATGGATTTTGGCAACCTCTTTATTTTACCATTGACTGTGGTCTATATAGTAAACAAGGACAGTGATTTTTATTTTAACTGCTTTCATGTCCACACATGTATAGAAGTGGGGTGTTTTGGCATTGAGGCGGTAAACATCGCACAATAGAACCTTGGTGTGTGTGTTTTTTTAAAAGTCGGCAAAGTGGATAGAAGAGCGGCCGATACAAACCTTCCCGTGGACTCCCCGCACAAATGACGACAGCCACTAGTTGGTATGGTTTCTACACCTTGTGACCACCGGGAGCCAATCAATGGAGGGGGAAAAAGCCACAGCCCAACAACCTAATTGAAGTGGGGGTATAAAGCGGGGTGTTGATAACTGTACGACCTCACTACGACTTACAAAGCCGACAGTTCACGGTTAGCGTAAGCATCTAGAGGAATCACATTTTTGCAGACTTGTCTTAAAACAACTCCAAGCAACAATCAAAATGGTAATGTATGGGTTTTATATATTTGAATACTAAGTAAGTCTGTTTTTGACGATGGAAATATATACAGACGCGTCATTATAAGTCTCCATACATAAACCGTTGACGGCTCAAGGTCGAGTCCCTAACAATAATGTTCGCGTATGTTACTATGTAATGTGAAATATTCGAGTCCATTTTACAATAATTATCATTCGAGGCTGCTGTAGAAACACACGCTTAAACTGTTACGCACAAAATGTAGACGTGATGGAACGCAGAAAATGCCATAAAAATATCAATGTACACGAGGAACAAAATGGTGGATGGACGTGGTTTCAAACACGTACTTACCCCTTGTCGTTCGCTCTTATATGGAATCCAGGTTGGCGTTTTAGTTACATAGGCGATTATTTACATCATTTACATTTTACTCGTGTAGACACAGAATATCTGTTACTGTCTCTATTCAAGGCTGAATTTCTAAAAAATAAACGTATTGTCAGTGTTTTTTTCAAACCTGTCAACATGTGACACCATTAATGATTATAACGGTTATACTGACACCATTAATGATTATAACGGTTATACTTAAATCTGCATATTCAACTGTCATTTACATTTGAATCTCTCTCGAATTCAATTACGCAAGAGAACATGCTGAGCACACGGAATACCAGCCATAGCCCTACGCATGTTCGTGAGTGAGTTGACCTCCCGATGTCTTACGCTATGTTTTACGTCTTAAATTACAGCGTGAATGTATCTCCATCCATATTGGTCAAGCCGGTGTCCAGATCGGTAATGCCTGCTGGGAGTTGTACTGTTTGGAGCACGGTATCCAGCCTGATGGTCAGATGCCAAGTGACAAGACCATTGGTGGTGGTGACGACTCTTTCAACACCTTCTTCAGCGAGACTGGTGCAGGCAAACACGTCCCACGTGCTGTCTTCGTTGACTTGGAACCAACAGTAATTGGTGAGTACGGCAGTTTATATGTGCGCGCGAACAGAATGTATACTGAACGCGATTTCTGTGTGTGTATGTATGGGGTGGGGAGAGTGGGGGGACGACGACGCACATTCCTGGTATTTTACTGGCTATCGATTGGTACGGCCCACGGCCGAAATCTCGACAGTACTTAGCAGCGGCTCAGTCATCCTTGAATGGAATGAATGTCGGCCTTTGTGTTGAATAGTGCCCTGCCATCATTGTTATGTCTATCACGTCCGCACTTAGCAAATGAACTAACCTGTCTGTACAATGCCTGACTTATAAAAAATATCACGTGACCCTGTCGTACCCTCGGTTACTGACACCTTTTGGAGTCACGGCAAGTTATGTACAATGTAGGTCGGCTACAAGCAATGACACGTTGTTCCGCTCTCCTCGAAATTCCCTTTACGACAGCTTGTGCTAATTCATACCCTAGTTGCCGCGATACTTCGCTATTACCCTCAGAATGAATCAAATATCGCTGGCCTTAGATGTCTTCAGTTCAGTTCAGATGTTTGTTTAATTGACCTAATTTTTGACGACACGGTATATCCGATCTACGTCACAAAGTAACGGAAACCAGTTGACGAGTTGTAGCTAAGAAAACAATTTATGACAAGCTCACGTATTTGAAATTGTTTGAGTGTTAT
Source organism: Glandiceps talaboti (assembly GCF_964340395.1). NCBI lineage: Eukaryota > Metazoa > Hemichordata > Enteropneusta > Spengelidae > Glandiceps > Glandiceps talaboti. The sequence continues at coordinate 15,683,536 of NC_135562.1, read as the reverse complement.
CCAAACGTTGACTGTTTGCCAAAAGTGACTGAGAGTGAATTCTTTCTCTTTTATCATTACAAATTCATGGAGATTATTTTCAAGTTCAAGAGAGAGCAAATGAGAAAGTTTAATAATTTTTATTTCATGTTTAGAGGTGGAAGCTGGTTTGAATTAAAAGTCTAAAAAAAATTAACATCTCAAGCCGCCAGTAATAGCTTCTTGACTGCGAAACCGAAATTGCTGAAATGTTTCACCCATAAGGCGCGAGATATTTATTTTGTAAATTGGCGAGAATCACAAGCACGATATTTGCGAAAAAAATAATTGGAAAAAAAAATTTCTATTACTATTGAACCAAAATGTTGCTATAAGTTAACGAAATGGTTATTTCTAGGAAAAAACTATAAATCGAATGAAGCAATACCAATATGTGTTATAAAATTTATGTTAGATCGATTTGGCGGGCACCAACTTCATTACCATCACTTTTAATCAAAAAATTTGATATCGATTTGTAAACATGGTTCTTTCTAGGAATCCACTGTGAAATTCAATAAAAAGGCGCGAAATATTTTCAACGAACGAAAATATTATGTTCAGGAAGATTTGGCGGGAAATGCTTGAGACTAATAACTCAGGCTGAATAGATGTCTCCTGGAGATATTGGATAGCAAACTGTAGATAAATTACATTTCGCAGAGTTCTAGCAACTTATTTAAGAGGCAAGCTGTTATAGTCTAGTTTTTATTTTATTTTTCTTCATTTTGGTCATGTTTTCTTGCAGATGAGGTACGTACCGGCACCTACCGCCAACTGTTCCACCCTGAGCAACTGATTACTGGCAAGGAAGATGCCGCCAATAATTATGCTCGTGGACACTACACAGTTGGAAAGGAACTCATTGATATGGTGTTGGACAGAGTACGAAAGCTGGTAAGTGACTTCTTATTGTTTTTGATCTATCGACACATGTCTAAAAGAAAATAAAAATGTAACCTTCTTACTCTGGTGTAATAATAGTTGCCGGGTAAATTTCTCGGTGTTCACCGATAAAAGCCCATCATCGACGCCTGTCATTATTTTTATAAAATTCTCCTTTTTTTATCAATCGCCACTGATTTCTTAGGGATACACGGTTATTTGCCGACCAGTATATTTGCTGTCGTATTTGCAACACTTCTGTATTGAAGTTATGTGTATAATTGTTTTGATTAAAATGAAGATTGTCTTTTTTCCCTTCTCAGGCTGACCAATGTACCGGTCTGCAAGGTTTCCTCCTTTTCCACAGTTTCGGTGGTGGTACCGGCTCTGGATTCACATCCCTGTTGATGGAACGTCTGTCTGTTGATTATGGAAAGAAATCCAAGCTTGAGTTTGCCGTCTACCCAGCACCACAGGTTTCCACCGCTGTCGTTGAGCCATACAACTCCATCCTGACGACTCATACCACCCTTGAGCACTCCGACTGTGCTTTCATGGTTGACAACGAAGCCATCTACGATATCTGTCGTCGTAACCTCGACATTGAACGTCCAACATACACCAACTTGAACCGTCTCATCGGTCAAATCGTCTCCTCCATCACCGCATCTCTGCGTTTCGATGGCGCCCTCAACGTTGACATCACCGAGTTCCAGACCAACTTGGTACCCTACCCACGTATTCATTTCCCCTTGGCTACCTATGCCCCAGTCATCTCAGCTGAGAAGGCCTACCACGAACAACTTACAGTTGCCGAAATCACCAATGCCTGCTTCGAGCCAGCCAACCAGATGGTAAAATGTGACCCACGTCACGGCAAGTATATGGCCTGCTGTATGTTGTACCGTGGTGATGTTGTACCAAAAGATGTCAACGCTGCTATTGCCACCATCAAGACCAAACGTACCATCCAGTTCGTCGACTGGTGTCCAACTGGTTTCAAGGTCGGTATCAACTACCAACCACCAACCGTTGTACCAGGTGGTGACTTGGCTAAAGTACAACGTGCTGTCTGCATGTTGAGCAACACCACAGCTATTGCCGAGGCCTGGGCTCGTTTGGATCACAAGTTCGACTTGATGTACGCCAAGCGTGCTTTCGTCCATTGGTACGTCGGTGAAGGTATGGAAGAAGGTGAATTCTCTGAGGCTCGTGAAGATTTGGCAGCTTTGGAGAAGGACTACGAAGAGGTCGGTGTCGACTCTGTTGAGGGCGAGGGAGAAGAGGAAGGAGAAGAATACTAAACACCATCAAACTCTGACACCACCATCGTCTGACGTCACAGTTCAACGTTCAGCAATCACACGACAATATCATACTCAGAGTCAAAGGCACTATTACTAATATCATTTACCGAACACCAATCGTCACTGCAACAGTGCAGCATTACTCTCCTCAAATGCGAATTGTAGGCATTTGAATCATCATGCACAGTGAAATGTATCAGGGTTACTACTGTTTACCATTTTTTCGTACCAGACACTTCCCGCGAAACTCTGTTGAACAAATTTTCGTTTTATACAATTTTTGGTAAATCTCAACTTTATTTTGGATAGCAACCATAAAATTTCGCAATATCTATACACTGGTGTTAAAATACTGGTTCAAATGTGGTTGGTATTGAAGGAAATTGTTAAAACAAAAATTCCTTCGATGATCGAGCACAAACACACCGTGGTGAAGTGTATTAGTACACACAGTCATAAAACATCCGACTATGGTAGCATTGAAATCAAGAACCCTGTAAACTAAGATGTAAATTTAGATTGTAACTTGCCCCTGAATTATTTTTAAAAAAAATAAACGCCAGAATATAATTCTTGTTTTAAAAAAACAAAACAGTCTCTTTGGTTGTTATATCACAGTATGTTCGAATATTGACGGATAAAATGAATGAATGGGTGGATGGATGGTTGGTTGGTTGGTTGGTTGGTTGGTTGGTTGGTTGGTTGAGTAGGTGGGTGGGTGGGTGGTTGATAGTCTTGCTGCAAGACCCCTCGGGATTTTCTGTTCATTGTCAAGGCGACCGAAGGTCGCTAGTGAGGGCGACAGCCTTCGATTGTGTGCCACCTTCAGAAACAGTGTTGAGAAGAAAGCCTGAGGTCTAGCAGCTGGACTAGTTGGTTGGTTGGTTTTTAGGATGGATTAATTAATTTTGGCATGCATGAGTGAATGAATAGATAATTTAATAAATAATGAATGGTGTTTTAAATACTTTGAAAATATACAGTCATTAGTATATTACCCAATTCTATTAAAAGATACGAGGTTCGGTAACTAACCGTTTATGTGGTATAGCTGAGTTTATATTAGTCTTGCTGCTAGACGTTCGGGCTTTCCTTCGATACCATAAGTGAACGAAGTTCGCAGTGAGGGCTTGCCCGAACACCCTCCAAAGCGATGTTCGGTCGTGTGTCGTATTTATCGGAAGAACATCCGAGGTCTAGCAGATAGACTAACTTTATGTATGAGGTGCGGTTAATTTTTGTTGAGCGGCACCAGTAGTAGTATCTATACTGAATCATAAATGACAAACTAAAAATAAACATATAAACTGTAATATTCACAAATATAAACATGTGACTAAAGCAAGTGAATATGTCTCTTTGATGTCTCTATCAACCCATATACACAACAATCGATTTGCTAACACTTTATACTTTATACTGTGTGCTTAAACTTAACACTTTTACCGTATTTGGGTACACAGTAAATACTTGCATCAAACAAATTTAGTGTTGGTTTACTTATTAGGGTACAGAGTACCATGAACAATATTAAAATACATCTTCTGAAACCGTTTCACCATGACAACATTTTTGTTTGTCCTCGGGGTTGGACGAATGACCCACCATGCATGATGTAAAGCAACTGCATTTAAAATTAATTACAAGCCAATTTCTAATTCTCACCATATGGCATGCACATATGTTTTGAATGAAATTACTCTGAGTAGTTTGTTGGTAGTGAAGGTGATACAGCCCGCTGCAAGTTAGTGTTATCAAACGCTGTTTGATACAACAAAGTAGAAACAAAACCTAAACATACTACAGTTGATGATAGCAAAATCGCATTTTCTTGCTACATTTTGTATACTAAGAAGACAGCGCGTTGTAAACACGAAAGGTGTCTGCAACTAGCTCAGTAGACACAGACAAATGGGCACCAATGGTTTGATGCCTGCATTTGACGTATGCATGGTGGCACATGAGTCTGTTCATTTCATTTTATAGACAAAATGTCGTCAAAAATGATTTCAATCAATCTTAATCCTGCTATCTTAAAGTGTACCATGTGTAGTTTTTTAATGGTTTCTGCATGGTTGTATATCAAACAGGGCCAGTGAACACTGACATGAAACGGGTTGAAATATAATATTATGATTCTAATTAACGCTTGCTCAACGTCCCTTGTACCGTTTGAGTTCGGGTCAAGCGCTATGAATAAAAAGATACATGAGAGAAGATTGTATATGTAAATGAAGTATTATACATGCCTAATATAGTGTTGCCAGTGACTACGCCTCACTTTCACATCCCGGAGACAAGGAGTCTGCTAGTACTGTACTGTGGAGTTTGATTTGGGCCCAGCTCACATAACGTCGATGTTAAATTCATATACATACCTAATATATAAGCGAAGGAAACAGCGCCACCAATGGCTATATCTGAATTTTAGTCATTTTCGAGCAATCCAATGCCATAGTACTCTAGACTCTCTCACAGCCCTCGGAGCTTCTCATCGCTAAACTGACCGTACGTGTTCTATGTATATACCGATATCTACCCGCATAATTGTACTCTTAGACTAATATCCTTGTACACGTATCGCGAAGCGTTCGCAGTATTTACGTCAACAAGCAGTTAGCCCTATGTAGTCGATGAGGGCGCAAATTACAACGCTATTCAAGTACAATTTAATATGTAGAATATCGCTGCATACAAACTGTCCCTTTCTGCTTGCGGCGCTCCCGAGACTGTAGAGAGTATAGTAGTCCTGACTGTAGTAGTCCTGACTGATGCATACATTGTAACATTACAAATTCCAAAATCCATAGCCACTGTTATTGGGAGGTTCGTTGATGAATTTTCTTATGATTTGTCGGAAAACTCGATAAAACTCAGTGGTTTTTTTCTCTTCTAGTCGACTGAGATTTTTTTGAGTAAATCATTTTATCATATGCATCGTGGTTGTACAGTATTTTACTATTTCCAAATCCCAATGTTGTACATCTGGCATGCATCCCAAGGTGCATTAAATCATCAAAAGATAAACTTGCGTCTGTGGTTATATGTACATATAGCTCGATAAGAAGATGTAAGGAAATTGCACGGACCATTCAATTACTGCCCTCACCGTCCATAACACACACACACACAACGTGATCATTTACGACCGCAAGATGCGCTGTGAAAGAATGCGTAATGATCGCTGTGACTGAAAGTGCATGATCTATAGTTTGTACCTCCATATTGAATATTCAATGAGCAATACCATATATATATATATATATATATATATATATATATATATATATATATATATATATATATATATATATATATATATATATATATATATATATATTGCGCTCATATATATAACTATTGCGCTCTGCCACTGTGGTATAGAGCACTGTCTTAGAAGATTGAAACTCACACTATATATATATATATATATATATATATATATATATATATATATATATATATACTCGGTGAGTATCAATCTGCTAAGACAGTGCACTATATATATACATATATATATATATATATATATATATATATATATATATATATATATATATATATATATATATATATATATATATATACTCGGTGAGTATCAATCTGCTAAGACAGTGCTCCACACCGCAGTGGCAGAGCGTAATAGTTTTGGTAGTACTGGAACTCTTTCTTGGGTGTAACTCGGAGTTTCACGCATATTGCGATCATCATATGATATATGTATATATATATATATATATATATATATATATATATATATATATATATATATATATATATATATATATATATATATATATATATATATATATAAACATAGTATATGCAGTATGTAAATACTGGAGTAAACAGTGCTCCATACATATGTATGTATGTAGAGCTTTATAAATAACAGAGTATCAAGTAAGATACATAGGAGCCGTTACACAGTGTTTCACGCTGTTGCGATCATCAGACGACGATCATCGTCTGATGATCGCAACAGCGTGAAACACTGTGTAACGGCTCCTGTGTATCTTACTTGATAGTGTTATATATATATATATATATATATATATATATATATATATATATATATATATATATATATATATATATATATATATATATATATATATATATATATATATATATCTAGACATCAATTCAAAATGATCTGGGAACAGATTCAAAAACATCTTCGCTCAAGATTTAAACCTGTCACTACTAACACTACCTACGGTTAAAATCGACCACAAATAAAGAGGTATATTCTAGGAGTCTTTTTATGAGTAACAGAAGCTTTCTTTGCTAAATGGAAAAAATGTTACCGTTACAGCTAGTGCAGGCTTCAACTAATAACAATTCCATTTTCTACTATTCTTAGCGGATGATCTGCGAAGCATTTCTATGGCATCACCGCGTAAACGCTCACAGAATGACGATTCGTTTCCATGGGTACACCTAGTGCCTACATCTTCTTGAAGAGTCCGAAATTCCTTGAGATCAGCTGAAAAGTTGCCTTCGTAGGTCTTCACTTTCTCCCAGAAGGTGTTGTTGAAGTATTCGTAAAATTGGTTATCAATCTTTGACATGTCTTTGATCATGTCTATCATTCTTGGAGTGACTGGAGGGTGTTGGGTCTCTTGGACTTTCATGCGAACATAGACTATATCTTCAAAATCCCAACACAAAAGTTTCTTCAGCAATATCAGGGATTCGTCAAAATATTCGGTTAACATGACTAAGTCAATTTCCTTGTCCAACCGTTGAAATTCTGTCTGTAAGGACCCCTCTTCAATTGATAAACGAAATCTACGGAAGTTTTCCTTGAATCCATGTGCTACATCAGCACCTTGCTTGAGAAACTTGCCATATCTAAGTTCCAAGTATTCTCCCAACGGATTTGAAGCATTTGGGAAGAGCTCATCCTTTTCCATATAGTAGAACCCGGACTTTATTCGGGATTGTGGAAATCTGATGATGGTAACATACTTAGCATTGTCTACAATTTCTTCCATGGCAGGTCGATTATAGTAAATGTGACTTGCCATGATATTGTAACCTGGAAAATCACTGCAGTTGTATTTTTCTATGACGTAATGTTCAGCTGATTCGTCTTCCTGTATCAGTGCATTGTGGTTAGGGTCAACAGCTGCTACGAGGTCATGTTTTAATCCATATCTGTAGATAATAGTTGACAGCGTACTTCCACCTGTTTTGGCCGTTTTGATGAAAACGATATTGTTTTGAGGTTGACACTTTTCGTAATTCTCATTGTCCTTACCAATAAAGTCTTCAGTCTCTTTCCCAGAGTATGTCATCTCATTGGCCACACTGTTCTTTACAGCGAGAAAATTAACATGTTTCGTCCTAGAAAGCAAAGGCGGCAACCGAGTAACATTTAATGTATGTAATAACCAAGCGGTAGTTTTGACATATACAATTTCATATACAACGAAATCACGGAACCTGAAACATTTAACGTCGCCTGGTTCGACAAAAATCATACCAACATTACAACATTTTATCGTCTGGTCACAGCAGACAAATATCTCCGGGATGTTGCTAAAATCGTATCGTCTGGTTCGACAAAAATCTCATTAACATATCCATGTACATGACAGGAATTGAAGTCCAATATTTACATTTTAGTCAATTGACTGTCTCAAAAATATCAGAATGAACGCACCAACGTTATGTTTACCTTCTCATCAAAAAATACTGTGTGGTTCCGATAACGCTCAATTTTAGAATAGGTTGGGGTAAGTAGATTTTTTTTCTTCATATATGAGTGTCTAGTTCAGTTAGTTATGTTTACATTGATTTCTATATGGTCTCTGTGTTATCTTCTCATCAGATGTACAACCATTACAGCAGTTTTATATTGTATTTTTAAGTTGATGTCAGTTTCCGCACCCAATATTTCTTGCGAGACTTCATATTTTTCGCTATTTTATTATTTTATTCTCGATTACGTAAAAAAAAAACCTTTAGTGGAGGTGTGAAAACCTAGGTGGGGTCAGGTAACTGGAACCAAGTAATTTTTTAGGGCTTATCATTCTTTATCTAACTGATAATAGCAGTTCATTGTCACACTTTTATCTTTGTCAAAGAAGTGTAGCAATGTTGGGTAATATGTATGTCGCGCGATAGCACAAGACAATTAAAGAATCAACAATCACATGAATGTTGGTGGTAGTTTTTGTGGCGCCAGACAATAAAATGTAGCAATATTGGTAAGGTTTTTGTCAAGGCAGGCAAAATTTTGTTTCAGCTTTCAAAATTTCATTGTTATATAAATCCTGTATTTTTTTCTGTAATTATTTCATTGAATCTGTACAGTATATTTGGGGAAGAGGTCAAAGGTTGTCAAAGAATGCCATTTCGGTACTTCACTCTTTGATTTGACATTGACTTTTATCAATAAAGGGTAGATATGTGAGCGTGAGTGAAATATCATTAGCTTGGCTTGGTTCTTCGTACAGCATGCATGGCATACTTTATTTGTCCTGTGATATTATTAAAGTGGCCACATGGATGACGATTGGGTATTATTTATTTTGGATCTTGAATTTATAAAACAATTTTATCCTGGCTTCCTACATGACACATCAATGTGATGACACAATATTGACCAAGTCTGTGTTTGTAACTGAATACTTGTGCAAAACCCTAAACAATGTGTCAGAAATTTGTTATTGTACGCACAATAACAAACATTTTACATATTTATTAATCTTCTGCAATTTAGTGAGTTACAATCAAGGACTTGGCATATGTTGTTTGACATTCATTTTTCAAGTAGGACGCCCGGATAAAATTGTTTTTTACATTAAAAAGCCAAAAGAGGTAACACATCCTCATCCACATGGCCTCTTTATCAGCCTTAGTTTAATGGAGTTATCTGCGCGCGCTTAAAATATGCTATATGAATATTAATTTCTACATATGATTTTCATCCCGATATCGCGAATTTTTTTATTTTTCAGGAGAGGTACTTGCTTTCCTTGCATATTAGCCATGGTCAAGATAAGTTTACCAGCCAAGCAACTATCTCGGATGTTCTGATCGAAAGCGATCATGAGATTGCATAATCTAATATTGAGGTCTAGAAGCTACACTTGCCGAGCTATCAGTACGGATTTTCATGTCACAATCATTAAGTTTAACTAACATCGCGTGATTGAGAGTGAACAGATGTGTACAGTATACTTAGAAAGGATGGCAGTACAAATGGTTTCCATATCTTAAACCCTGACAAATGATGATAAATGCTTCAACACATGTGTCGTGTGTTTGGTTAACAAATTAAACTGTTTAGTAACATTTCAAACCATATTTATCTTGCCTACGTAGATGACTCACACCGGAAAAAGCTAATATTGCTGTCTAAGTCAAAGTCCGCTCAACCGTAATCTGCCTTTGCCTTACAGTGGCCATACAGATGAAAAATATATATTTATTTTGCATATTTAATTAATAAAATAGCTCTGATATATATATATATATATAGATAGATAGATAGATAGATAGATATATAAATATATATATATATATATATATATATATATAAATATATATATATATATATATATATATATATATATATATATATATATATATATATATATATATATATATATATATATACAAATGTATATAGATATATATATATATATATATATATTCGTGTATGTGTTTTCAGATGTCTGACCGGACTTTTCCTTTTAAGTTAATCAATACAAGTGTACGAAATGCAGTAGTGACTGGACTTTTCCTTTAAGTTGATAACTTGTCAATAGCATTAATTAATACAAGTGGCAGAATCAAATATGATTCTTTTGGACTGTCTTTAATATGGAAGCTAATACATCTTTTTCAAAAGACATTTTGTTCAAATAAGTTTGCCGAACTACTATACATGAGAAATACTATTTTTATGCCATTTGAATTAAAACTTAATGGATAAGTAGTTTATTACAATCATTTTTAAAAATTAATTATATTTTCAATCTAGTATGATATAGCTATATCAAATACTTACATAACAAGTTGGTTTCCATAGTGATCATAATAGTACAACATGGTACCAAATAAAATCAGCATTACAGTGACAGGGATAAGTTTTAATGGTATCCTGGCAACCCCACATTTACCTGTGAATGCAACATATTGATATTTAATCAGGAAATTATATTCTACATCTACTGGAGCATGTCGAAACTGCGCTTACAGCAACTGGGACAAAAAGCAAAGATATATTCCCTAAGTCATTTGCATATTTAATAATTTTCAGTACTTATCTATAATGTTAAAATGCAAACTTCAAATTCAATATAAATAGGTACATACACCAACAATGTCAAAGCAGAGTGTCGTGTGAAGCTTGTTGATGTCACATTTAGTTTTGAGTTATTTGCATGATATTCTGTACTTTGGTAATATCTTAACGAAATTTCATATAACCGGCAATTAGGCAATATCTTAAGCGTGTAAACTTCAAATTTCATATAACCGGCAATTAGGCAATATCTTAAGAATATAAACATATTTAATGAAACTGGTAATTAGGCAATATCTTAAGAATGTACACTTCAAATTTCATATAACCGGTATTTAGGCAATATCTTAAGTATGTGAACGTCAAATTCCATATAACCGCTAATAAGGCATTACCTTAAGAATGAAAACTTCAAATTCGTACATCCAACAGGGATAAGAAATCACTCATGTCACGTAAAGCTTCTTGATGTTGCTTTTGTTTCAGCGGTAAATTTGCATAATTAATAACTTATGGTAATTAAGAAATACCTAAATAAAGATACATGCGTCAAATTTCATATGAGTTTGCACATACATTGACAAAGACACTTTAAAACTTAAATATATTCTTGAGAGAGGAATAATAACATTGCTGTCATTTCTTTTCTATAAATTCATTTCGTCCTAAGCTGATTATAAATTAACATCTTGACTATATACTAGTATTAAAAAGAGTTACTGAATTGAAACTATTCAATAAGTATAAGTTTTAATTCATGCAAACAGACCAGATACACCTAAAATGTATTCGATATCAAATATGTTCAGTCATAGTACATTTATAGATACTTTGCGTGAAGGAAAATTGTTAGATACAATTGAAAGATATTTTACATACCTATGAATGATCTCGAGAACCCTTTAAATTTCATACATGAAGCTCTGACTTGATTGCTGCCCATTACCATGGTTCTATAGATGTATATATATATATATATATATATATATATATATATATATATATATATATATATATATATATATATATGTGTGTGTGTGTGTGTGTGTGTGTGTGTGTGTGTGTGTGTGTGTGTGTGTGTGTGTGTGTGTACATGTGTGTGTGTGTGTGCGTGCGTGCGTGCGTGTGTGTGTGTGTGTGTGTGTGTGCGTCTTCTTTCATATATCAAAAAGCAACCATAAGGTTATGGATATAGTATATCAAAAGAGCCATCGCTTATGATTACAAGTACACAATATGTGTAAACACAAACGTTACCGCAAACAAATACATATGGCAACACACACACATACATACATACATACATACATACATACATACATACATACATACATACATACATACATACATACATACATACATACATACATACATACATACATACATACATATATTTTTAAGTTGATGGCAATTTCCGCATCAACTATTTCTCGTCAGACTTCACAATTTTTTGTGATTTTTTGAATACGTAAAAAGTGAAATGCTTGATGGTGTCGGGTAACCGGCCCCAAACAAATCTAATCACCAAAATGTATGTACTTTGTTCCTTTAACGGCTTCGTATGTAATTTGTGGAAGTATTAGCGTAAAACTTGATTGATCGTTATATCACTTACAGCTTACCTGTCTTACGTCTGGTCGGACGACAATCGCTCTATATTCCCCAGTGGATATGTAGAATCATCGGAGAAAGTAACCGTGTTAATTTAGTTAGTGATAGTGTACCTTGGCATAAACTACGTGTACAGTAAAACTTCGCTCTAAAGCAGCAGTCGTTGAGTACTAGAAATTTCACCAATACGCACCACATAATGTGGTGAGGTGCATTAATTATTTTCAGAATTGTATTGAAAGATTTGTGGCAGATTAGGCCTACACTCAGAGACCATAGCAACAGTCGATAACGTGTTGTTTGCATGTGTTACCGATAATATATTCGTATTTTTAGTGATTATGCCTTGATTTCATTTGAGGGTGAGTAAACCTTACTCAAGGTAATGAAAAGAGGCCACCATGAATCCTTAGGCCAGTTAAGAATACTTTATATATAATTACATAAATTAATATATACCATTCAGCGTGCGAAATTAACGCCGGTCCTTCGGTCCGAGACCTCGGAGACCAACAGATTTCCGTTCGGACCGACAGTTTTTCAGAATTACAACAACTTATCGGTCGTTATGACCAATTCGAATTTGGAGTAAATAATAACATTTATTCAAAGATATATCCAATTTCACCTACATGAATCTGATCTTGTGTTACCTATTATTTTACTCTCGACATTTCGTTCAAATCAAGCGACAGAGCTAGCTCAATACATGTGTTGTTGTCGATGTTGATATCATGTCTACATATAACGTAGCATACAGCATTTACTTTATGCAGTTATGTTAGCAAACACATGATTGGTTTAATTTCTCTAATTATTTGTGGCTTGACTAATCAGAACGTCTCAGACATTCAGACTCATTTTACGCATTCAGCGCATGCGTCTTTTTCCGAGATACAGATACAGATACTTTATTGCCATGTTTTTAAAAAAAAAACATTGGAAAATGACTTTTCACGAGCGCCCCATATTAAAAGTGTAGATGGAAATAAAAGTGGCTGAACATTATCTAAATAAACATTAAAATGATTGATCATGACTGGTTTAAAATTCGGATTACAGAGGGATAAAAACTCTTCCTAAAACGTTCAGACGATGTCTTAATGCTGCGATAACGTCGACCAGAGCGTAAAATGTTAAAAAGACTATTTGCAGGATGGCTTGAATCCTTCAAAATGGAAGTAGCCTTAAGTAATGACCTCGAGTGGTATATGGAGTCAAGTGTTGGCAGATCAGTACCGATTATTCTCTCTGCCATGCGGACAATTTTCTCGAGTGAAGACAGTTCCTCCGATGTGATGTTGCCAAACCAGACGATGATAGAATACGTTAAAATGCTTTCAATGGTCGAACGATAGAAATTGACTAAAATGTCTTGACACAGGCCAAATTTTTTCATGCGTCTTAGAAAATAAAGACGCTGCTGTGCTTTTTTGACAAGAGACGTTGTATTTTCGCGCCATGACAAAACATGGGATATCTTAATACCTAAGAACTTAAAAGTGCTTACAATTTCTACATCTGCACCATTGATATTAATTGGACTATGAAGGTCACTCAATAATCTAAAATCAATGATTACTTCCTTAGTCTTACTGACATTGATATTGAGCTCGAGGTTGTTCACTTCACACCATTTGCTTAAATTCTCAATGTCCGCCCTGTACAAAGACTCATCATTGTTCTTTATTAGTCCGATTGCCGTTGTGTCATCAGCAAACTTAACAATTACATTATCATAGTACTTTGGTGCACAGTCATAAGTGAAAAGTGAATACAATAACGGACTTAAAACACAACCCTGAGGAGCGCCCGTGTTTAAAACAAGTGACAAAGAAGTGCGATCGTTGATCTTAACTATTTGCGATCTGTCGTACAGGAAATTTAGAATCCATCTGCAATAGACTGGTCGAGTTCTAGATGTGAAATTTTTGCGAATAGTTTTGATGGAATGATGGAATGATGGTATTAAATGCCGAGCTGAAGTCAATAAATAGCATCCGCACATATGACGCACGATTATCAAGGTGAGTTAAAATTGAGTGAAGCGCCAAGGAAACAGCATCTTCAACGGAACGGTTGGAACGATATGCGAACTGGTACGGGTCTAACGACTGTGGTAACAGTGATTTGATAATCACTGTTGTAAAGTATAATAATCACTGTTGTAAAGTTTACTGTTCGAAGTGTATGAAACTTTTAACGTGTTTGAGACAGTTCCACGTTGTATTTATAAGCATGTGGCGATATATAGAAGGCGGCAATGAGCTTCCGAAGAAGACGACGAAACAGACACTATGATTTTTTTAAAGGCTGGTATTAAAGCCGGTAAATGTTAGCGGGTTTCCCGATCAATTTACCGGAGTTCCCCATGTGTGTGGGCATGATCAAAGCAAAATGACCAAAAACATATAAACTACTCTGAAAATGGCGTTTTACTAATAAAGAAGGCAGTATATTTCATAAAATATCTTCAGTACGATAGTTTTTTTTGTAAAAACAGTACAAATAGGCGTTTTCAATATGATGCATATGATAATGTACGTCCTGTCATGTCGTAATCAACGTATAAACTTAAAAATGTTGCAATTTTTGTTGCCATTATTGTATCTGAAAAATTACTGCATCATGCCAAACACGGGTTCATAGTGGATGACACAGGACAGTACAGTCAACACATCACGCTCCCACGTAAAAAAAAACCCTCGCACTGTAAGACATGTTTAGCCATAGTTCTCTTCATCATGTTCAGATTTTTTACACAAACAGTCAGAGGCGATACGCAATACACCACGGTAGGGTACACGGGTAGGGCTTCATCGGGGGGGGGGGGTAGTACATTTTTGTAAACACTGAAAAAAGACGAAACCGCCCCGTGTCACTGTGTGGATGGAAATTGAAATAAAGCGAATACATAGTTTTCAAGAGGGATACTATGATAGTTATCCGACAAAACTTTCTGCTATGATGAATTTGTGGGTCTACGTTCGCTAAGAGTGGGAAAGCTACATCAGCTGTTGACACAGACGATGAGTCTGACTTTGGATTATGTGATTCAGAATTTAGTGAATCGTAGTGAGGAAGGAGAGGTTTGTGATCTCTTAGAGATTGCAGATAATGTAGATTTAATGATTCATTCACCCATATTATCTACAATCTATGGATCTGTATTTCTATGGAATGAATACATTGTCTCAGACCACTATCATCTATAGGAACAGATTATGCGAGAATGAATATTCATAGTCTCTAGGTTCATAGTTACAAATGAAAATCTCTACTCACAGAGTCAAAATTACTTGGCTGCGAATCCAAAATTTGCTTCCAAGTTATTTTTTGACTCTGTGAGTGGAAATTTTCAATTGTAAGAACAGATTGATGAAACAAAAGTGGAATTCGTTGTACTCTCTTTTACTTTAGTATATCAAAAGATATGTTGTATCATATTAAAGCTCAAAATCATTGATCTGTAAGTGGGGGGTGATGTACATACAGGTCGTGAAGGTGAACTGCATTGAGTATGGACCAACAGTTTTCCTTAAGGACCAGCAGCATTTGCTACATGTCGGTCCTTATGACCAGTAGTCATTTTATCACACACTGATACCATTATAAGTGTTGTTTGGGATGGTAAAAGGCAATGGCAACTCCCTGACTCCTCTACAGTTTCAAAATTGTTTAGCCATTGGGACCTTAATGCAATAAATGGGAGGGCACATGTAAAAGGACAGACGAATGCGCGTCCAGGAGTGATCATGATGAATGGACAGAGCAGATATGTTAAGAGCTCTGTTGTCCTAAAGCTAAAGTGATCCCGGGCCGTGTACAAGTGGAGATATGATAGCATACTTTGTATTCTTTGCACTTACATGATCTACCTGTTGAATGCGATGATCAGAGTGATTTTCCATGTGTCACACTCAGACAGACAGCCGTAGGAACCGCCTATCTTAGTCATAATAAGATTGATTCAGCTAATGGTGTAGATGCTTAATATGGTGTAATCGTCTTTTGACAGCTTGTTGGCAGTACAAAATATGTCACACATTTTGACAAATTCTGGCTATGTTTTGTCATCCTATCACTGCACTATTAAATTCAAACTTTCATCTCATTTGTAATACAAGCGAATTTCATGAATGGTCATTGAAATATTCCAATCATTCTCTGAGACTTAAACTGCTTAGATTCTGTGACACGTTTGGCTGTTGAGCTCACCACTGAGACTGATTAACTAGAGAGATATTACCAGTTTCAGTAATTATCCTGGATATCATATATTGGAGCTGATTTGTTGAATAAGTCACATGATGCATCATGCATATATCATGTCGACCGTGGTTCATTACCCGGGCGTGATCTATAACTGGCAATATCGAAATTGTGATTTTTGCACACACAAAAACCATGCTAATTTTAAGCTAAATTTTCGTCATCGTCAATGGTTGTAAATATTAATGAGGTGTGGTATATAATAGTTAAATGATGAATCAATAATAATTAATGATATAATTAATAATATCACAAGTTCACAGGCTAAGTGGATAGATCGCTTGACTCTTTTACAAAACCATATTACAAGTGCCTACATTGTAGTCATTTCGGAAAGAAGTGTCACATTTGGGTACCTCACATAAAGAAGTGTTACATTTGGGTGCCTCACATAAAGAAGTGTTACATTTGGGTGTCTCACATAAAGAAGTGTTACATTTGGGTACCTCACATAAAGAAGTGTTACATTTGGGTGCCTCACATAAAGAAGTGTCACATTTGGGTGCCTCACATAAAGAAGTGTTACATCTGGGTGCCTCACATAAAGAAGTGTTACATTTGGGTACCTCACATAAAGAAGTGTTACATTTGGGTGCCTCACATAAAGAAGTGTTACATTTGGGTGTCTCACATAAAGAAGTGTTACATTTGGGTGCCTCACACAAATAAGTGTCACATTTGGGTGCCTCACATAAAGAAGTGTTACATTTGGGTACCTCACACAAATAAGTGTCACATTTGGGTGCCTCACATAAAGAAGTGTTACATTTGGGTACCTCACATAAAGAAGTGTTACATTAGGGTACTTCACATAAAAAAGTGTTACATTTGGGTACCTCACATAAAGAAGTGTTACATTTGGGTACCTCACATAAAGAAGTGTTACATTTGGGTGCCTCACATAAAGAAGTGTTACATTTGGGTACCTCACATAAAAAAGTGTTACATTTGGGTGCCTCACATAAAGAAGTGTTACATTTGGGTGCCTCACAAAGAAAATCGTTAATGAATACGGTAGTAAATGACGCAGTGAACGAAATGTCACTAAAATATTCATGAAAGTTACATGATCTGAAACATATTTAGCAGAATACTTTGACAGGATGAGATTGCTACTAAAACCTTCCCGTGAAACATGATAAAATGACGATTCTTTCAAAGGACGTTACAAGTACATACTCAACTGTCGTGGTGCTCACTTCTGGTCGTAAAACTACCCCCGAACAGCGCTCCTAGTCGGCAAATTATTCTATCGTTTTGTTTTTGTGGTGACAGGAATATGGAGTATCACTAGAGAGTTGAATCTAATGTAGGTGTATGCAAAAAACTCAATCATGAGCGACATGGGCAAGCTATGACGAGTGGGTCAGATTTATGTCGACTTCACTGTAGTCTCCATTATGTTCGTTGAGCATTCTCAGGCAGATCAATTCGATGTAACAGTTATGGCGGACTTTCAAATAAAACGATTGAATTTCATCTGGCTAGCAATCCCATTGTTTGTTTGTTCTTGATAACTTATTTCTCATTCCAATGCTGTCAATATGCAAAAGCTCACAGTAAGACGACTCATTACCATAGCTACACATATTACTATAATCCTCTTGTAGAGATTGAAATTTCTCAAGATCAGCTGAAAAGTCACCATCATAATTTCTGACCTTTTCCCAGAAAGTGTTGTTAAAATATTCATAGAATTGGTTATCCAGGACTGTCAACTCTTTGATCATTTTAGCCATAATTGGAGTAATCGGAGGTTGTTCAGTCTTGTGAATCTTCATTTTATGGTAGACAATATCTTCAAAGTCCCAACACAAAAGCTTCTTCAGCAATATCAGGGATTCGTCGTAATATTCGGTTAACATGACCAGGTCAAGTTCATTGTCCAACCGTTGGAATTCTGCAAGCAGTGTCTTCTCATCAACCGATATACGAAATCTGCGAAAGTCGTGCAGTATGCCATGGGATGCTTTGGCGCCATTTTGAATAAAGTGATCATATCGTAGTTTTACATATTCTCCGAGTGGGTTCGACGCGTTAGGGAAAAGCTTATCCTTTTGCATGAAATAGAACCCGGACTTTATTTGGGATTGTGGAAATCTGATGATGGTAACATACTTAGCATTGTCTACAATTTCTTCCATGGCAGGTCGATTATAGTAAATGTGACTTGCCATGATATTGTAACCTGGAAAATCACTGCAGTTGTATTTTTCTATGACGTAATGTTCAGCTGATTCGTCTTCCTGTATCAGTGCATTGTGGTTAGGGTCAACAGCTACTACGAGGTCATGTTTTAAACCATACCTGTAGATAATAGTTGACAGCGTACTTCCACCTGTTTTGGCCGTTTTGATGAAAACGATATTGTGTTGAGGCTTGCACGTTGATTCATCCAAATCCGTTCTCTCAATTTTATCACTGTCGTTATTTGGTCCGAAATGAAAATATTTCTTCAACGCAGTATCATTTTCACTGACTACATTCAAAACGTTTATCCTGAAGAGAAAATATGTCAACAAAAATACGGTATAAATAACACAGTATGATATTGATGTAATGTTTTGAGTTACTACATACATTTGAAAACACTACGCTCTAGTATTCCAAGCCTACTTGTTATAGAATTGACTTTACCTGAGTAATATTTTCATTAATGTACTAAATATGCAATGATACAATGATTGCATTGTGTGGCACCCATTTAGCTCAAAGGAGTCAAGCGTGCGTGTGACATCACTTGTATGATCATAACAATTTTCATTTTCATCGACAAAATTGTTTTGCTTTTTGTAAGAATTCAAACATTTCAGCAATCGTCTAGAGCTAGAGATAGTGATGATCCGAACATCTATTTATCAGTAGTGGACACATAAAACTGGCTTTGTTTGAATGAGCCATAACGTCTTCTCCATATCACACTATTAAATTGACATGTATTGATACAATGAAAAAACAATGCCCTGACACACGATGCTTTCAAAACTTTGTTTATGTCTGCGACAGTTGGTCATACCATATGGTATAGGACGATATGACTAACTTTCACACACATAAACAAACTGGTAAGAACATGGAATGAGCCTACACCGAAGTAAAGGCACCTGCTGGTGTTTTGTATATATGGTAATGTATATCAGTTTGATAGTGTGATCAGGAGAAGACTTCTCGGCATCTTCAAAGTCAACTTTAGTTGTACACTACTGTCATTAGGAAAACAACACTCTGATCAGAGGCATTTCGAGACTACGAATGGAATACTGATGACAGTTTGGAACATTATGACATATTTCAAGCATCACAGAACCAATGACGTAGAGACGAGTTGTTATGACGTCGAACAACCAGGTTGTAAAACAGCTTGTTTTGTTCGAACGCATTAAACATGGCTTGTATGTTATAAATAAAGTTATTAGAAATACTCACTTGGCGATGTGGTTGTCATAGTAACGAGTCAGATATGGCGTTACAAAGAGTAGTACTATTGCAGCGACAATGATAACTCTGAATAAAAGCCTCTCATCCAAACATTTTCCTTCCAAAATAAGCACAATATAAATTCGTGAATAGCTTTCTCCTAGGACATTATATTTCTCGTCATTAAAAGTTCAGAATTTTTTAGTTCGAGACACACAGATGTATCACCACATAAAACCTAACATACAAGCGGAGTTAAGGACAACGATAAAAGAATATCGTCCATATCATCATTTTAAACAGTTTTTTTTTCAAATAGTGTATTTTTGTTGTTTTTTATGTTTGTTATTTAATATAAAGCGCTTAATAAGAAATAAAGATATGAGATTAAGAATACGATTTTCTCATAGGGTTACGAAAGTGTTTGGTGTCCATTGATTACATTTTGGTTTAACATTGTACGAATATTTAAATAATTGCATGGTTAACACACATTTTATCTTCTAGGTTCCAACTGAGAGTTTATTTTCTCGAACACAGTATGAGAAGAAAACGTATGAGAAGAAAAAAAAACCAGATTTTTATTTCCGTGGTGTATTCGACCTTAATTGTATTTACATATAGTTTATTAATTTTTGGTCAACGAAAGGTAACAACTATTCAACCTACCAGTGTGTTTTGACATTCGGTTTGCCTCTTTCACACGCACACCTAACGCTTTGACTGGGTATTGTCCATTCATTTTCCGCGTCATCTGGGCATTAGCGTGCAAAATAAAATGAAAGTGTGTAAATTCTGAATATTTGATATATCGATTAAAATATCTTAGTATGAGGCAGAAAAGGAATTGTGTGTTTCCGATAACATGTCATCAGAAAAGAGGGTGGGAAGGTCGGGGGTTTTGTTATGTAATTTTAAATAATTTTTATTATGTGTAAATATATTTCATATATATATATATATATATATATATATATATATATATATATATATATATATATATATATATATATATATATATATATATATATATATATATGGGGGAGGTGTGTGTGTGTGTGTGTGTGTGTGTGTGTGTGTGTGTGTGTGTGTGTGTGTGTGTGTGTGTGTGTGGACTAAATCCAAAGAATAAGGATGTTATGCAGAACGGTACTTATATCTAGTATATGACTATGTAAGAAGTAAAAACTATCCTAAAAACGTATGCCGCTTTGACACGGATGTACCATGGACAACAATATTATACCATAAAGGTAATTTATCTTTTCAAATAGAACAAGACTATGGTCCATACAAGCGACATCTTGTAATTAAAGCTTTCTAATTAATTAATTAATTAATTTCTTACTAAGGTATTAATCATCAAACACCTAAAAACTATTTGCTGAAAGCTCCTGACCTATTCTGAACGTTACATCGGTATTTTGACTTCCTTTCATGTCACCAGCTAGTATTTGGAAAAGAACTCTCCTTTTTTTATTTAATGTGCCCCTTTTGAATATATATTTGCCAAATTATGCCTAATTGCAAAGATAATCCATCCTGTCGTTTTGCAAGTCAAAAGCTACTGATATACGATACGATATCTTTTATTATGCGATCAAAAAGAATAAATGACATCACAAATGTAAATACGTACGAAAGAAATCAATCAGATCGGACAACAGGAGTCAGAAAATAGCGATACTAATCGTGTCTGACCCCTGGAAACAGTCAACAATGGTTCTAGTTCAGGGTGTAAATAAATATACAGAACGTAGCTCTATATATCCTGGTGCCCCTCCTCTCATCCCCCACATAGCTTTGCGCGGCACGATGAAAGCAGAGTATACATTACATTTAAACTATCTAATGTTATGAGGAACACTCGTTCAATAAATCTTTACGTAATGATGCTATGAATCGATATTGATTCTTGTATTAGCATTTGCCTCTCTCTATGAATAGTGTCAGCTTCTTGCAGGGTAAATTTTAAAAAAAATGTTAATTTCACACATTCATTAGATAAAAAATTATAAAAATTAATACAAGGGATAAAAAAAATGTCATATGATTCAATGTTCTTACCTTTGTTTGGTGGAATAAGAGGACATGTATTTCAAATATCTCTGATGTCACCCAATGAATCTAACAGTGATTGAACTCAAAAAAATAAAGCTCAGTTTCACAAACCACCTGGTCACGTGACAAAATACCTATTCATTATTCATACTCTCATAAAGATTAGGTCAGGAGCTTTTAGAAAATGTATGAATTTTGGAGTAAGTGGATATTTATAACTTAATTACAATCTTAATAAGATAAATGTTGTATGGTCGTCTATAACCTTCCATAACAAGTGTCAGCTAGGGCTACTCATAAAATGACACAGAAATGAAAGTTCCCACTAAGGCTAGATTTTCTCCCGCAATAATTCCAACGGGCGAAGTATAAAAATATCACTGAAACAAGAATTCTGAAAGTCTTACAATAAAAAATAGTATGCACATTCCCGAAACCATGAACTTATTATATTTATCTGTCCAAATTAAACTCATAAGATTATCACTCAGTAATTTAGTACGTAAAATACTCTTAATTCAACCTCAGATCACTGAGAGAACCAAGTATAATATTGATGTCCTATATTAAAAACATATATATCACGTTCCAAGTATCAATATAATTTTGAATGCATTAAGTTAGATGGCGTTTGCATGACAGACGAAAATCCACTAGCGACTGCTAAGAACACGAAATGATGAACACTCGTATGGAAGTGGGTACTACAGAATACATGGCACAGTCCCCACCAGTATCAATACAATTGGCTGTTCAAGTGGCTGATAGGCAGATTTACTGGAAAGCTGAAAGAGGTCCGTTTGAACTGAACAACCAATGAACACTGAAGAGCACCTCAAGCTGACAATAATGATAATAATGATGAATGATTTATTTTCCCAAATAAAAATCATTGTGTAGAGTCATGATGGTCGAATGGTTTGAGTGCCGTTTATTTCTGAATGACTGATGTCAGATCAAGGGCAAGATTTGAATCCCGATTGCACCTCACTTAACCTAGCAGTATAACTGGGAACCTGGTAGGATAGAGGTTGCAATGTGAATATGTTAATCATATGCGCTTACAGAGGCTGCAATGGACGGCGTGCTCCCCATGACCGTTTTGTTACCACCACCCCCCCCCCGTAAGGGGAGGTTATGTTGTGCTTCTGTCTGTCTGTCTGTCTGTCTGTCTGTCTGTCTGTTTGTGGACACGATATCTCAAACAGGTGCTGCATTGTTTCTTGTGAAACTTGCTACACATCTTCAACATGGTAATGACAAGAAACGAGTAGATTTTGGTAAACGTCCGATCAAAAGTAATTAGTCATTTGCATAATTAATGTTTTTTTTAGGAATTATCTTTGGAGTGCACACTTCATATTCAATATAATTCAGCAAATATGTTAACCATAGCTAGCGCATGTGTCCTATAAAGTTTGCTGATTTATCTTAAAAGCTTGCATGATTAATTTGCATAATTAATTATTTTCAGTAATTAAGCTATACCTTTAGAATGCAATCTTCAAATTTCATATAATTTGGTACATATAATACCATAAAAATGCGCACATATCCGATAAAGCCTGTCAGCATAGTCTTTAAGTTTTAGTATTTAATTTAATGATTTAGGTAATTATGCTTTATCTTAAGAATGCAAGCTTCAAATTTCATGTAACCCAGTACATACAAATCACACGTGTTTGATGTGATTTTTTTATGTAGTGTGTAATTTGCATAAATAATCATTTTTGATAATTAGACAATAGCTTCAGAATGCAAGCATTAAATTTCAGATAATATAGTACATATATTGGTGGTAAAGAAGTGAACGTGTCATGTAAAGTTTGGTGATGTATTAAACTCATAAGGTAAATAGTTAATTTGTATAATTAATGATTTGTTTGATAATCAAGCAATATGTTCAATCAATCAGTTTATTTCATAACAATAAGGCCACAGGCCCAAAGAGCAAACAGTAATACAAACGTTTCAGTTCATAGAGGGAAATTCCTCTCTATTTTTCATTGCAAAATAAATAAATGAAGCTAAATTATTTAGATAAGTTATATTATCTGAATTCAAAAATGAAATGAACTTATCAATAAGTTCAAGCAATATGTTAACTATGCAAGCTTCAACTTTCATACAGTTTCATATATTTAATTCTACAATTAAGTGGTACATCATGTATAATAGGTATAATTCAGAATTTTGCATTCCAACAAACATGTGTAGGCCCAAAGATTTATGGTTTTGCCCTTTCGGGAGGCATTAGTATAAACCTGCTTGTTATAGATCTGCACCAGGGGCAATAACTGTAAAGTGCTTTGAGCACAGAGAGTGAACGTGGTATACACTACAAACCAAAATATTGTTATCATTACAAACCATGGAGATGAAGGGTTACAAAAAAGAAATATGAGTACTAGTGAACCGTTTGCAGCTAAACCTGTCGTTGAAATTGATGCATGGAGTGGTTACATAATCCCTCTCTGGGCAATGCCCGAAGTAGGAGGGGAAGCTAACAAACCGACAATCAATAATCATTAATACGGTTCTGATGTAGCAAAGAGCACGGAGAATGTCCCTTAGATTAATAAGCTCTGCATCTGGTGTCTACCCTAGTGTTTACTTTGTTTAGTATTACAAGGAGATTTTGTTTGAACCTTTTTTTGGTACATTGGCAGAGACTATTATAGTCATTGTCGAAAAACTAATGGACATCGATGGTGGAGTACGGTTAACACATTCTTGTATCCACTCCATCGAGATTTGATGGATAGTCCGATGCAATTTCATATTATCTCCCCATTGATGAGTAAACCTATTTTGGAGACCGATGTAATCTCCGTAGAGATGGCAAATCTCTTTGTTGGTTGACATCAAGTAGTAGGCAAATATTATTTGTAGTGAGAACTATCTCTC
>NC_135562.1:15616295-15653795 GCF_964340395.1 Glandiceps talaboti | reverse complement strand
AAAAACACCCCCCCCCCCCCCGACTTCAGTGAAGACAACTGCAGCTAGAGCCATTCTCGAACAAACAAATGACATTTCCCCCGGGTACACACTTGCTCTAAAGTACTAAATAAGAAGACCAGTAACTGCTATAAATAGTAGATTTAGTGACAGGTTTGTTGAGAATAAATAACAATTTCGCTGTGTACGGTAAAGACACGATTAAGTAGGTTGGGCGGCAAGACGAACGTTGGACATCGAGCAATTGTTGTATATCTATTTCATCTATTTTCAATTGCTTTTATTTCCATGCCTTTTAAGTTCAGATTTGCCATGTGGGTTTTTTTTCATAATAGACACAGTAAACCAAGTGATTAGTCGAATGGAGGAAACTTTGGCATACCGATCGAGAGTTTAAAATGCAACGGTGATGGCGCCCTTTAACCTAACTAAAAACTAAACAAGCTATACCGATGAAAAATGCAGAACTTTCATACATACATACATACATACATACATACATACATACATACATACATACATACAAATGTACATACATACATACATACATACATACATACATACAAATGTACATACATACTTACACACACATACATACATACATACATACATACATACATACATACATACATACATACATACATACATACATACATACATACATACATACATACATACATACATACATACATACATACATACATACATACATACATACATACATACATACATGCTGAGGGAGGGAGAGAGAGGGACAGACAGACAGACAGACAGACAGACAGACAGACAGACAGACAGACAGACAGACAGACAGACAGACAGACAGACAGATAGACAGACAGAGGAAGAGGAGGAGGAGGAAAGTAGTCGCACGAACTGTACTGACTGATCGACCGAGTGAGTGAGTGATTGAGTGACTGACCGACCGACTGACCGATTGATTGATTGATTGATTGATTGATTGATTGATTGATTGATTGATTGATTGATTGATTGATTGATTGATTGATTGATTGATTGATTGACTGATTGACTGACTGACTGACTGACTGACTGACTGACTGACTGACTGACTGACTGACTGACTGACTGACTGACTGACTGACTGACTGACGGACCGACGGACGGACGGACTGACTGACTGACTGACTGACTGACTGACTGACTGACTGACCGACAGCTAAACAGATCTAGACTGTCCAACAAGGAATGATAGTTATAGAGAGGGAGAAAGGGATAGACGAGAGATGTGCAGTTTTTGGAAAACAACAAACCGTGACATATTTCCTGTTTAAACTGTTTAAGAATTCTGTCTGTGGGCCTTTTATTTCTTTCATGACACCAACCCCAATACAAATGTCTTATTATATTCTGCCAGTGGTGCAAAGAGTCACATCCGTCTGTCCTTTTTTAATACAGTCTAAATGATACAAGAATACACTAATAATTCGGGGAAGGGTTGAGGTAACATCTTGTTCATTCTGTGAACTTTTTAGTGACAGTCGCTGCTATATGAAATACGTATGTATAGATGTAGTACAAACAGCTGTAGTGCATATTTTCTTACCCAAGGCGAACAACGACCACTAGCAAATTGAAAATATGGAATCTACGACAGCTGCAACTTACCTGAATGCAAACACAATACTGTAACAGCGTGAAGGCCACTAGTAGTCGAGACGTTGCCCTCATACCAGCATGGATGCTGTAACCAGTTTGATAAGTGGAAATAAATACACAAAATCCGTAACATATACTTGTAGACGTGTTGAACGAAGGATTTAACCTTCACTAAGTAATGTCATCACTGCGCGGTTGTTGTACAAGGAAGTGATGTGCTTGATTGACTACGGAATACACTTCTTATAAACATGTACGAGCAGAAAGGTCAATTGTCGACTTTACGTACCCTTTCACGACATTTCCTCAGACCAGTAAATATATCATGTCGATTTCTTACACATGTGACGCTTAAAGTTGCACTAGCTTTAACTAGAGTATATCACTTTTTCCATCAGACAACCCAAAATATATGCAAAACAACAAATAAATTGACACCGTACAAGTTCATTACAGCTCGATTTTACCCATACTTTAGTAATAGGTTGATATGCTGAATGTAGTTGGGGGTACTGATTTCTGGTTGCGGACCGAAAACTCTGTTTGATTGGATTTATATATTGTACCACGTACAGGTGGTTCAGGGTGTGTGACACAACGACTAAGTCATTATATTTAACATTAGCAAGACAGACTTAGTAGTTTTAAAAAATACGTTCCACCTGTAGCCTTAACACCATTCTTGCCTTAGAATACGAAGTAACTATAACATGTTAATGTTATTCTACCAGGAATTCTGCCATTGCAGGGAATTTTCATGAATGTTTGTTATTTGTGTTAAGCGATGCATGTTTGAATATGCCTCCAGATATTTCACTCACAGATGTCTATGATTTAACATTCAAACAGGTGTCCACCACTGTATTTCTGCTAGTCTAAGTTGTTGTGTAACAGTAAAACCACCTTCATATAGTAATATCCAGGTATTATCTGTGTTCAGGAAGGTATGGATGTATTACTTACAGCCATAAGGAATGTAACACGTAAAACATCCTGCTATATTGCGTTTGATGTGAAAATACAGCGCCTTGAAGGTTAGTGTTCACTAACTCTACTTGATAGAACCACGCACGTAGAAACAATAAGAAACAGTACATGCTGTAGGATAAGAAGATTGAATGAATACAGTTTCTTGCTACATTTTGTCTCAATAAAGTGAACTAATAGTCGGACACCATGCAGACATCAAATGTAAACACCAAAACATATTTGGCGCCTGCATGTCTATGGCTAACTGGAGTACGTTTGAATGGTTTGCTTCACTCAGACTATATGTAGCAAGAATGTGTACTTTCTTACTAGATTCTATGCAGTTGTATTAAACAGAGCCAGTGAACACTTACCTGCAAGAGGTTGTACTGTATATAATAGCGGAGAGGATAACAGAAAGCTTTTGCTACTTGTTGGTCCTGATGACCAACAGTCATTTTTCCTTAATTTCACCCACCACCTGACTTTTGTGTACAGCACCTTTGTAATTTGCTAAAAACCACAACATCTATCATACTCGGAGTCACACAAATCAAACAACCATACAACTTGTCCCGTCAACAATTCTATTTATTAATAAAATTATACAAATATATAAAAATAATATCAACTGTCACATATTTGAACATATTTTGTAAAACAAAACAAATTCATCACGTCGTAGGACAATATATAATTCCATTTAACACTTAATTGGAGAGTTCCTGATCACGTTTCCAACATGATGTTCACAATGGAACTTAAAAGTACCTTGATTCTTAGATGTAGTAATAAAGTGTATTAATACAGGAACGGCATCGAGATTTCCTGTTCAGAATGAATACAGTATATAATACATTATTCGCGTTTCTAAGCTAAACTTAATTTTTTTTATACTAAACAAAACAAATTAATTTAATTAATTAATTAAAGGTAAGTGGAAGTAGCTGAAAATGTCAGATTCCTTCGTTTATGTTATGACAGAATTGTGCATGATTTAACTCAGCTGATCGATATCACTTGAATATAGCCACCTTAATGTACACATTATTACCACACCGAGCCCCAAGCTCCTGGCTACCTTGTTAGTAACTTTTTCAACCATATAAGTCATGTTCGCAGTATGAGAACGCGAGCCTCCATAGAAAAACAGTTGCACATGCTTAAAGTAGAGAGTTAAGGAAACATTCTCTCAAATCTGCTGATCCAGTTAATCTACAGAATAAACTGCCAGTAAATGTGTATGTGAAAACTCCCAGCTTTTAAAAGATCTTTGATAAATGCACTTTAACAAGGCCGGCTCTAAAGCTTTTGTAGGTTTTGAAATTTGTTTGATTTGACTTGATTTGATTTATTTCAGCACAAGAAAAAAAAGAATTATTCAGTATACAGAAAACAATTATACCAGACAATATATATACATTATTGTGCTGGGATAACACAGAAAAATTACAAACCTATATCCACTATGGTCCCACATAGAACAGACAAACTCAACCACAGACATAAATCTAACTAACATAATTATTTGATCATTTGTACATACTTTGTTTCTTCTTGTGTATTATTATAAATTTTCTGTGTATTGCTAATTTTGGTACTCGAACAGTTTGGAAACTGGCCGCTTCGACAAAAACTCTACCTCGAGTTTAAATAAAGATAATAATAAAAGAATTACAAATTGATATCAAAACCATCACATTTCATTATAAAATGTGTTTACAGGAATCAGTGACGTCATCATACATTAATGTGTGACGTCATTTAGTAATTTTTGCATAATATGTAAATCCTTGTATATACCATAGATAATACTGATTGCATAAATTAGAGTGTAGATTATATCTACAAAACTTCGCGCACAAATCTTAATCAACCAATATTAACAAAATATTTCAACATAACAAAATAGAAAAAAATGTTAGATTATGTCTATTTTCTACTTCAAACACATTGATTATTATTGCTCAATTTTAATGACATCCCTGATACGACTCTATGCGCAGAGTTAGACCTTTATTGTGAGTGAATTAAGGGGTCGTGTCACTACGAGTTGATATACGACTAGTGACACAACCTTTAGGTCACCAGTGTTTTCCGACTGGATGATGAAAAGATATTCTAAGACCGTTATATAAGTATGTTAGTTGTAATCCCAGAGAGTAATATCCGATTAGTTACCCATCAACCAATTGTCAACAACTAAAAAACACTATACAAAAATATTTTCATATACTTTATACTATAATTAGAGACTGTTTTCCAATATTTTTCTTCCTTCAGCCATGGAAAATGAGAGCGACCTAAGGGGCTTGCCACTACGAGTCGCTAGACGGTACTGCCAAAACCTTTAGGTCACGAGTATTTTCTGGCTGAATGACGAAAAAATATATACATTCCGAAGGATAATTCATGAAAAAAAAGGATTACAAGCACTGCAGAACCAGTGACTTATACAATGAGTTTGTTCTGACGTAGGAAAACCAGAGTATAATCCATACTATTAGTTCAAAGACAATAACTTGGTTTGTGTATGATATACTTCTTTGTACGGATTTACTCCGAATTTGCCATATATGATATTATAGGGTAAAATTTCGAATAAATGGTTTGACATGAAGCCGTACACAGAATATGTCTAAAACGGTTCTGTGAAGACACTGCATGAAATTAAACAAACCCAATATAGGGTATATGTAAAATAGATGCAGTACTGTTCTGCAATTTTGTGTCATCGTTATTTCTTTCACAGTCATAAAGATGTGTGTTAGGCTATACTCAAATATAAGTACATGTATTCAATGTACATGCGGTTATTATGTCCAAGTTTACGCGAATTATCTCACCGCTTCTGTCAAGGACAATCTTTGAATGTATTTTAAAATTCGGTCATCGATGAATCAAATCATTCATTAATGCTTATTGTAAATCATTATCTCTCAAACCAGAGCTGTTGCTTCTTCTGCGACACTGCGAAGCGGTACGTATTGGATGATGCCGTAAAAGAGGCTGTGGTTTACGACGATGGTGTAAATACGAGGCTCGAAATCTCCTGGTACTTATCACGTAGAATAACATACATGTAAAAATAAAAGAAGACAAAATCCTCAAGTCATGATAAATGACTCTTAAAGGGGAACTCTACGTTCACCAGATTGGCAAATCATGTCTAAACAGCAGGGGGTGTTCCGAATTAAACGTTAAAGGGAAACACGACTACTCCAACAAAGTGAACCTCAAATTCACCTTCAGCTTTCTAGCAGTGGTCCACTGACTTTAATAGCAGACATGCATATATGTACAAATGTACAATAAATATTCATGACTCCTAAGTGCTTATATCTTCAGATACATATATGAATGTACATTGTTTATCTAATACATATTCATGCCTGCTACGACACACAGGATGCAAAAGTGTACCGCCGCTAGAACAATAGAGGTGAAACAGAGCTTCAACAATCAAGCTTTGCCAAGAGTCATGAAATGACTCCAGAACCCGAAGTTTATTAAAATGCTTTTATGTCCTGGAGTGGCGTTCCCCTTTAAAGTATATTATACTCAAGCCTGCAAATGACACATCCAATAACCATTAACATCTCAACATTAGGATGACAAAATCTATTAGTATTCCATATGTTCATGATGTTTAGGGAAGCGACCATATCTAGAACTGGAGTCATAGTTCACTCGTTGATCAGTGTACATACCACCACGTGGTGCCAACCGACGATCTCGATTGATTGGGGGTTCAGTAGCTGGTCTCGTGTGCGCATGTACATAATACACTTCCGGCTGCCGTGGCTGTCTCCTTGGCTGCTGTCGTGACTCTCTGCCTCGATCATACATGTCTCTATTCGCTCTGGGATTTCTATATGGCGAGTCAAAAAGTCCCTGTGATTGTCCACGAGGCTGCCATCCGTACCCTAAGTTAGGCTTTCCGAATTGCCAATTATCACTACCACCATTTCCGTGCATTGCTTTCGATGGGACGCTGTAATGATTCCGCGGCCTATTAGACGGGGGTGCTCGACTCATATAATCAGGTTTTGCATGACTGTTTGTCTCTGCATACCCGTCTCTTTTCATAAAATCTTCATAGTCTTGTATTGTACTCATATGTGTGCGCTTGTCTGTAGTTTTGGGTTTCGGATTTTGTGATGATTTTTTCTTTGCAGGTTTGTCCCTTTTGGTAATTTCTTCATAATGGTTAGTTGATTTCACTTTTCTGCCATTTTTGATGTGATCCTTTTCATCAAACGTTGTAGTGTTAAGTCCCCCTGACATCATAGTAAGTGGCTCCTTTGAATCACTCTTTTTTGGAGATTTACATCGGTGCCTAAAATAAACACAATTTAGCATGACGTCATTTAATTTTATGGGGGGGCGGGGCTTAGACCACAGGGTCCAGCAAACATGTTATTAATGATTTGATTTGATTAGATGTGATTTTTTGTGGTTTAATAACACTGTTTTGTTGTTGTTGTTCTTGTTGTTGTTCTTGTTGTTGTTTTCTATATCTTGCTAGTCTTTTTTATAGTGAATATTTACTCTCTTTACTGACGCTCACACCACTATAGAGATTGACTGAATAAAGATAATTTATGTCCTTTCTTGCATTCGATTTCCTTTCTCTCTCTCTCTCTCTCTCTCTCTCTCTCTCTCTCTCTCTCTCTCTCTCTCTCTCTCTCTCTCTCTCTCTCTCTCTCTCTCTCTCTCTCTCTCTCTCTCACTTCTAGTCAAATGGATATATGTAGAACAATAATCTGTGGTAAATGTTAAACTACAAACACCATCTATATTTAATCCAATTGAAGACTGATGACGTCATCACATCCACATGTGGCTTGTATTCAAACTTGAAGGTGGTGTTAAGAGGTAAACATATATAATATGCATATCAGGATCGTCTTTTTTTCGTCTTTTTCATTAAAAGTGTCTGACAAGTCCATTTGTGATAGATTGTTACTGACGATGAGTTTTGTCAGTATGAGGTCAAGCTAGATTTTCACGTGATTAGATCCATTTGACTAGACGTGAGAGAGAGATAGAGAGATCGAAGAGGATCGAAACCATGTATATCTTCTAAACTAAGCTAGTATGTACCATAACACCATGACAGAGATTACTGTGGTTCACTCTTCATAATGTAAAGTGTACAATCAGCGTTATAGTAAAGATTGTGCTGTTATTTAACAGTGCAGTCAGACTTATTTCTGTAGTTCTGTAGGCGTATACTTGTACTGATTACTGCTATCAATTTACATGGGATTCTGGTGTTAAAATAACACATCAGCAACTAACTCAACTTTGAAATCTGTGTGTAAAAAACACACCGCTTCTTCACTTGACATGTATTCAGCTTGGAGATATCCTGCACGGGTTTATGGGAGAACCTCTGGCATGGCCATCACATATACTCTAATGTCTTTGTCTCGACACTCTTAGGACAACGATAATCAGGTAAATGTA
Source organism: Glandiceps talaboti (assembly GCF_964340395.1). Taxonomy (NCBI): domain Eukaryota; kingdom Metazoa; phylum Hemichordata; class Enteropneusta; family Spengelidae; genus Glandiceps; species Glandiceps talaboti. The sequence goes on along the minus strand of NC_135562.1, from coordinate 15,645,734 downwards.
ATGTTGTCATCAGAGGTTTTGCCATAAATCCTTGCATAAAATCACACATGTGTCAAGTATGGCTTCTTTGCAAGATTTCGAATTTACAAGTTACCGAGGTTCTATTTGTATCACTCAAATTTAATACTCAATACAACAAGTGTACTAAAGACAGAAATAAGTCTGACTTGTTACTTTTCTTTTTAATAAACAAATACTTACCTTATGAAACATATTAGCAGAATAACCGACACAATTCCAAGACTGGTAAATACACTTATCAATGCAATCATTAAAGCTGAAACCAAAACAAAAGAAAAATGGTATTCAAATAAAATATTTCCATAAAAGTTCAATTTGCTGTATTAATGTCAATGTAACCTGACATATCACACCGATTTTCACCTTGTTCACATACTTTTTTGTCACCTTGAAGAGAAAATTATGTAGGCTATTCACCTGTACGTTCTCTGTCCTATAGCCTAGTACATTCATTTTACTTTATAATGCCCGGTGCTCACCTATTTATCAAGCAATCTGTAACCCTCATATCTATCACACAAAACTATACACTAATCTAAACTATTCCTCTAAATCCTAATTAACTCACTTTACAAATATGACGTACTCGACCCGACTCTATATTTTTAGACCTAATTTGAATAACAATGATTCGATCAACTTGTCCTGAACAAGCTTATATTTGCTCATCAAATGACACCTACACACCAAATTACATGCCATTTGACAATGCAGTTTTAGAGGAGAAGATGAAAGTAGAAAAGTTGACCGACGGACGACAGACGACAACGGAGAATCATCCTAACCCTTTTTTCAGCTCCGCGCAGCCTTTGCTGACAGCGGAGCCAAAAAGATAAATGACACTAAAAGTAGGTCAATGAAATCGCGCCAAGATCCTACATCAGAATCCATAATTAGATTCTATTCTACCCTTATATGTTCTGCTCTTCTCTGTCCTACCATACCCTACTATACTCTTCTCTAATATGCTCTTCTCCACATACTGTTTTACTCTATTCTTCTCTACTCTACTCTCTACTATGCTGTGCTCTACTTACCTCTATTCTGCTCTACTCTCTCCTACCATACCCTACTATACTCTTCTCTAATATGCTCTTCTCCACATACTGTTTTACTCTATTCTTCTCTACTCTACTCTCTACTATGTTGTGCCTTACTTTACCCTATTCTGCTCTACTTCCCTCTATTCTGCTCTACACTACAACCAACTACAAGTCCGATTATGCAACACATTAGGTCACAAATACTATCAATATTGTCAGTGCAAACAAATTATATAAGCGTCACTTATGAAATGAATCATTCACTCTAGAGACTTTTTTCAACCTCACACCGTCACACTTTTAGTTCTACAACTTACCATTTACTTTTCCTGTGGTGTTGTTTTCTGAAGACATGAAATACAAAAGTGGGGTTATTTTTAAGGTTATGTAATAATGTAATATGAGTGAGAAGAAGTAAATTTATTATTCGTTGTAAACTATTTAAAAAGTCACGTTACTGTTGCTGTCTCTATTTATATTATCTTTGTCAAGAGAAAGTGTACAAAGGCAAAAACTGATCTGACTCAGTTCGATTTTAAATCGTTCATGCATTTGTTACAACACTAGGTAACTTTTAATTCCCATTGTAGGCATTATTGGCATGCAATAGTTACAGGAAGAATTAGCCATCTCACCTGTCGTCGTGTTCATGGAAAGGGTAGTGTCCGCTGACACCGTGGTATCCGCTGACTCCGTAGATTCTGGGTTTTTGACCGTAGCTGTCGTCTTCTTGTTTGTACTTGTAGTGGTCTCAGGCTCCGATGTTGTTGTAATTTTTATTACCGTGGTTGTATCTGCACTAGTCATAACTGTCGTAGGTTTTCGTGACGTGACGTCACTTCCTGTAGTAGCTGTTGTTGAGTCCGTAGTTGCCATGGCAACCGTGCTTGTCGGAACAAGTGTGCTGGGTTCTTGAGTCGTAGTCGTCTCCAACTGTGTGGTCACAACAGTCGTGACTTCTGTCGTTGGGGGCACTGCAGTAATGAATATGCGTTTGGGTGATTATATATTTTATTCTATACATGCAATTGACCAAAGGTATCGCTTGAATTGACTATCCTTGAAATAGCTATAGTCAAGAACTGCTGATATTTTCAATATAAAAGTAATTTAGACTTAAATGAAAGTCAAAATCTCAGTAAAGTTGTATGTTATGAAAATAAATACTTCTGTACAGAGGAACCTATCAAGCTGCGCTCTTCATTCCTTGCATTTTAGTACACATACATGTTTCGAAAAAGACTTTCTTAAATTTCACTACAGAGCGACTAAATTCTACTTGGTTAGCATTCATATTACAGTTTGAATAAAGGGTTACATTAGCAACGTTAACGTATGTAAGAAAAAGGAAGTTGTATACAGTCTTAATCAAATATTAAGACAATTTCTTCTGTGTATACATTACTAAGCAAGGTTCTTTTTTTATACTATCATAAATATTAGGATTCATAAGATATGTCTCTAACTATACACACCATCATATTTATTTCCTTAAATACTGTTAAAGTAGAATCGTATTTTCATTCTTGTTCACAGAATTGTTCTAAATAGCTTTTCTGCCATATTTGATTGCGTCCGAGTGGAACGTTTAAGACGGTCTAAATACAAAAACAGTCTTGACAAAATTTCTAAAGATCTCAAAATGAAGCATTATCTCGATAAATGTACATCCGATTCGTGTCTTTATGGTCAATAGAGTGCCTTCTGTTGTACACATCATGAAATAGAATATTAGTGGTTCACAGAAAGTGTTTGGTTTAACTAGTCTAGAGGCTAACCGTGGCTTTGATACTCTTCGATTTATCTCTCCCCCACGTCTAGACAAATTTCTGTAATCAAGTGAAAATCTAGCTTGGCCACATGCTGACAAAAGTCACGTCAGTACGTAATAATTCATCACATACTGACAGTCATGATAATTATGCATCTTATGTTTACATCATAACGCCATTTTCCAGTTTGAATGTAAGTCACGTGTGGATGTAATTTTAACGTCGTCAGGCTCCAATTGGATTAAATACAGCTATTCGTAAAAATTTTAAAATGTAGCACATAATGTTGTCCAACATACATCCATTTGACTAGACGTGAGAGCAAGAGATCATCGAATAGGATTGAAGCCACGGATAGCCTCTAGACTAGTATTACTTACTCGTGGTCGTTGGCTGACAGCCACAGTTAGTTCCATTAGGTGGACAAGGCAACAGATCACAAAAGTCTGGAGGTATGTCATTTGTACAATTCAGTAATATAGAAGTGTTCCGCATTTTGGGCTGAAAGCAGTAGTCTGCGTGCACATCGTCTGTAACCTGAAGAGATAAATAAATGTGTTTTGTTGTTTTTGATTACGGGTCATATGATGGTTGAATAGTTAGAGCGGACGACTCAGAATCGACAGACCGATTCGAGCTTCGCTGCTGCCCCTTTCGTCATCATAGAATTCGATGTCAAACGTCACGCGTGTCAAATGTGAGCCGTCTTCTCAAATTTGACGTATATAGGTAAATAAACGAAGTTTACTGATCGAGTACTCATACACATGTCATAGACTTCGACAATGTATGACATCTGTGACACCTCTTTGACCTCTGTCTTTGAAAGTAGGGTTACAGATCCAATGAATTCTCTCTTTGACCTAAATACTACCAGAACTGGAAAAAAATGCACTTCTTTACAATTTTTTTCATCACACCATGCTGTTGTGTTCTATATCACACGTATACATTCTGTGTAGGGTTGTTTTTTCTTGTCAATTCAAGAACAGTTTATATATTCACTGTAGTAGTTAAGGTCCGTACAAGTACAAGCACACACCTACTCAGTCCTGCTGGCAGATGTAGTACTCCATTCTTAGCTCAGTAGACATCACACAGATATATATCCGCGGCCGGGTAAACACAATAAGGACAACTAAACAGAGCACTTGGCATATCTGTCCCGAGCTAAACCTAAGCGCATTCTGTTGACGTGCCAAGCCAAAGTGTACACTTCATGCTTATCCCTTATTTATTCTTATCATCCCAAATGACATTCACAAATAATCAATTTTAATTCGTTTTGTGAAAAAAAAGTATACTATCCTAATAACTGGCTCAAGGAGTCATTTCGGCCTGGTTATCAATACCCTAGTCTAGATCATATATCTGTCGACATTCCCTACGACCACAATCCTGGAGATGATTAATTGTAGTAATCATAACACGCATAGGAATTTAGACTAATATCTTTACCCTGAGTAGAGTTTACTGACCCTTTAATCAAAGTAGTGACAAAACATGGACTTTACTAAAATTGTGAATATGTCATCGGTAACATACGTGTGTGATTTGACGACTCCACTTCGAAATCGATTACTCATTTTAGAATTTGGTGGGGTGGTGGGGGGGTCTAATCGTTAATTATACCATGATTTTGGTTTTAAACAGTTGATAATGATCGTACCTATGATTTTCTTCAAAAACGAGATTTGAATGTAACCAAAAGTTACAATTTTTCCCAAAAAAATAATTGGCGGGAAACTATTGGAAACGTACTCTATAAAATGACTAAACTACTATGATAATATTATGCACTGTGAAATCCACAACGGCAAGTAATTACTAGGGGCATAATGTTTCATTTTGAATTAGAAATCACTCACTAGAGCGGGTACAAACATTCAAATACGTATGCTAATGTTGCAACAGATAACTAATTATTGATATGCTACCATATGCTATGAGTTCTATGCTACCAGCACAACAACCTGATGTGTAGCTAACGTGGTATTTATTGCTTCATATCAAGATTACCCACCGACTACCCGGATCTCAGTACTTTCAGGAGGTTAACCATTTAATATCTAAGGGGGATGGACTGGAGGAATTTTCGGCCACCGTGTCAGCAATTGTTATTACAAAAGCAACGAGAAAGCAAACGCAACAGGTAATGCATTTCGCCTCTGTTCTCGTGGCATGTTGTGAATCAAAGTACTCACAACCCCAGTACAGTGTCTATTGATCAACATTTTTTATGGTTACGTACATACACAAAACATGCACGCACGCACGCACGCACGCACGCACAGACACACACACACACACACACACACACACACACACACACACACACACATACATACATACATACATACATACATACATACATACATACATACATACATACATACATACATACATACTTGTACTCCGGCTGGGCGTTAAATTTCGACTGACAGTTACAAATGAGGGCTGTTGACAATCAGGGAAAAGCGTGATGACCGGTGTATCAGCAGAGTAGCAAATTTATCAAATGTCGGTGGCGGGAGTGTATTTGCTGTGTATGAGATCCAATTAATGGCATCCAGGGAAGAGTGATTAGACGCAGACAATCATAACAAAAACATGACCCCTGACTGTGTACTAAACAGGTAAGACTTATTACACACACACACACACACACACACACACACACACACACACACACACACACATACATACATACATACATACATACATACATACATACATACATACATACATACATACAGTCTACAATAGTTAATGGTATGAATGAAACTCTCTAGAAACCAAAGTTTGTGAAAATGCCTTTGATTCCCCGAGTGGTAAAAATTGTGTGGTTCCGATTACATTCAATTTTAAAATAGGTGGGTAGGTAGATTTTTTATTGTTTTTTATTATTATTATTTTTTTCATGTGTGATTGTCTAGTTCAGGTTTTCCATTGTTTTCCAAATGGTCTGTGTTGTTTATTTCGTCCTATCAGATGTACAGCCATTACAGATTGGAAGAATAGTTTTATATGGTCTTTTGAAGTTGATGTCAGTTTCCGCACTCACTATTTCTTGCGATTTTATTTTTATTTTTCTCGAATACAAAAAAGAAAATTTAGGTCGGCGTGAAAAGCTAGGTGGCGGGTGAGTGACCGGAACCAATTTGAAACAACATTTTTTTTATTTGGCCTATTAAAGTCTGGGCTTATGGATAAAGTTTATGGTATTTGCATACCAGTTCATTATGTAGTTCACTATAGTACTCACGAATATACACCACATACACGTAACACGTACTCCACTCCATACAGGTACTCGTGTGTTACTAAAGTTACAGACTCTTTGCCGACAACAGCTATGTCACTGTTATGTATGCGTTTTAAAAGGTATTCGATTGCTCTCCTTTAGACATGGTCAAACCTGTCAAGTCGACGGGTTACCTTTATTTTGAAGAAACCCGGTTTTAGAAATCCGATATTCAATGTGCATTCCTTTAGCTTGTTCTGTTGTTGTTGTTGGTGTTGTTGTTGTTTTTGTTGTAGTAGTAGTAGTAGTTGTTGTTGTTGTTGGTGGTGGTGGTGGTGCTGTTGTTGTTGTTGTTGTTGTTGTTGTTGGTGTTGTTGTTGTTGTTTTTGTTGTAGTAGTAGTTGTTGTTGTCGTTGTTGTTGTTGGTGGTGTTGTTGTTGTTGTTGTTGTTGTTGTTGGTGTTGTTGTTGTTTTTGTTGTAGTAGTAGTAGTAGTTGTTGTTGTTGTTGTTGTTGTTGTTGTTTTAGGAATCCGATATTCAATGTACATTCTTTTAGCTTGTTTTGTTGTTATTGTTGTTGCTGTTGTTGTTGTTGCTGGTGGTGGTGGTGGTGGTGGTGGTGGATTTGTTCTTGTTCTTCTTGATGGCGGAGTTGTTGGCGGTGATGGTGGTGGTGTGTTGCTATTTTTGTTGTTCTTTATGTTGTTGTTGTTGTTGTTGTTGTTGTTGTTGTTGTTGTTGTTATTATTGAACCCCAACTGTTATAGTGACATAAACAGTGTATAAGTAGCATCCTGAGCTGACAAATATACCAAATTTGACATTAGATAACTGTCCAATAAACACTAACTTTATGAGGGACTGTGTTATTGGTTAGAATTTTGTGATTGATTAACAAAGACATGGTGTTTATAATGACTGTGGGTGGCTGTGGATGAATTTTAAATTACATCTCATGCATCTCAGGACTTCTAGAGTAACGGCTTTGACTATACTGTGAGTGGAGGTGTAAATGGTAATGATACCGTATAAGAACTAGACAACTATATAGTCGTCGACGTCGGAGATGTCATGCATCTCATACCAGTAATGAGACACGAGTGTTAATAGATAGGTAAAAAATGTGTGGTAATGCATGCCTGACCCAGTAAATCAGATAGGTAAAGAATGTAAGGTAATTCATGCCTGACCCAGTAAATCCCTTTAACACAAAGATTCGTCGGGGTGTGTGCACTGTTTTAATCACTCTGTGATTTATGGAGTGCACAAAAAACCTTCAAGATGAGTTGAATAAATGAATAGACATCGGTCTAGCTACCTCTCGACTGCGAAATAAACCTTGCTCGATCGAGGTCACAATACTTGATTCATCCGGCCGTGTCGTATTGTTAAAATACCTAGGTTCATGACACACAACAAAAACCTGCCATATATAGGAGGGTTTGGTGTCGGCGTAAAGGTGAACTCGTGCTGTAGTTCCTGTTTTGTCAGTATTCTCTACTAACTTCTATTCACTTGTGAGTGTGAGAGCGTGGAAAGCGTCAAGCACCATATGTAATGACATAAAATGTGAACTCGTAAAAACATACAGACACCCTACTTGAGTCAGGAACCTGAGGTTGGACCTGTTTGTGTAAATAGGGGTGGAGTATACAACAGTAGTGGAATAAACCATATGTTACAAGACGTAGTTGAAGAGTTTTCGAGTTCCCAAAGCGCATCAAGACTCTTCGCCCATCTCGCCCCTACGAATTGTGTATCCTGTGCGGTTTTTGCAACCCAAATATCGATATGAATGTATACATTGTATATACTTGTATTTGTGCTGTACAATAGAGTTCAGATTTATCAAAAATTACAACCAAATTACAATTTGTAGGAATATTTTTGGCGCGAAAGTGCCGTTTCCTCCAAAGAACAAAAGCCTCAATCTGCTGCCGCGATACCTTCTCACCTTAGTGAACCGGGAAGTAATGAAAACCCGTTCAAAAACAGATTAAGATTATAAATATTAAGCATTTTATGTATATCAAAGGCTAATAGAAATATTTTGGTTGTAGGATGTACGTGGTAATTCGTTAGTTTTGCAGAATCAACTTTATGTATGAGGTATAAACTTGGGTTTGAGACATCAGGTGACGTCACGGTAGTTGTTACTTACCATTATGATAATTTGCAGGACGACCATGACTGTTGTTATCCCCCGGTGGGGAAAGTCGGTCAGCAGCTGGCTAGAAGACATTATTCTGACTTATCCAGGTAATATTCAGTTGTCCAACACTCTCCGTACAAAGCCCAACAGCTTCGTTGAGCCGAAATGGCGATTACAGGCCTAAAATTTGTGTTGATTCTCTACCTGGCAAGGTGAATATCGTTGTGTTGACACAGTAAACGCAGACATCCAGATGTCGCCACTGCCTCCGTACGCGGAAGTTAGGAAATGAAAATGTTGCATGTCTAACATGTATTATTACCTCAGGTGAAAGGTCAACTTTAGTCGTTCAACCTGCTGAAAGGTATATTGTATTTGAATGAGGGTGCGGTTCTTATACGGTTTCGTACAAAACAAAGTAAACCACCCTTTTGTTCAGTTGATCTCCGATCATTTCACTTCGTGGCCCATTCTATGCTCCTTGACCAGATCAGGTAAGGTTATTAGAATACTAGCTATAAGGTGAGAGAAGAAACATCTACACGAAATTGGGGGAGACATTTCGATGGCAGATGGTGGCATCGTGGTAGTTGTGTGAAAATCATTTGATTCTTTGTGCATGATATAGTGCAAACAAAACGTCACTGTTCCCATCTAGTTTCATGCGTATCTGGCGATTGCTCTGTACATGAAAGGTCGTATGTATTACCCTGTGTGACGGACGGAATAGAATATGCATATACACCGTACCACAGCGTGTTCACTGACACAGCGGGCGCGATATCGTTTGGTATGAATACTCCAGTAATAGTATTACAGTCCAATGTTTATACTTACACTAACCAAAACAACTCTCTCTCTCCCTCTCTCTCTCTCCCTCCCTCCCTCCCTCCCTCCTCTCTCTCTCTCTCTCTCTCTCTCTCTCTCTCTCTCTCTCTCTCTCTCTCTCTCTCTCTCTCTCTCTCTCTCTCTCTCTCTCTCTCTCTCTCTCTCTCTCTCTCTCTCTCTCTCTCTCTCTCTCTCTCTCTCTCTAATGTATTCATGCAGCAACTGCACACTTTACCCTTTAAGATAGAAAAACAGCAACAAAGTATACGCAGCAATAAATGGTACTAGAACCAATGCCAGGTATGCTAATGAAATTTGATTTAAAACATGATATATTACAACTTACTAGTATGCTAGGTATTATGTGTATATAGTGTTTCACCGCCACTCTAGATGAAATAATAGTAAAGAATTCGAACGTTTAAGTAGGAAATGAGGACAAGAAAAACTGTCATGGTAGTGTTGAGACATTGTCATGCCATTGTAGACAAAAGTGTTATTTCATCACAATCCAAAACAAAATGACCCCCCCCCCCCATTTTAAAATTTTAAAAACATGATGACCCTCCCGCCACTTCAGATTTCAAAAATAGGACGACCTACCCTACCAATACATAACCCCACCCCATCCCCCGATCTATTGATATAGAGTTTAGGTTATTTATTTGCTGAGTTTGCTTAACTGCCCATCATTCTTTACAGAATATGAATTCCTTCTCTGTTTGTTTGGTCCAGCACTCGTACAGGGTGACGTCACTAACGTGCAGAACTGCATTTCACATCCAGAGGTATATTATTTTTTTTATTATTTATTATTTATTTGCCAGAGGTCGAAAAAAAATTACATATCAAGTGAGGAAATGAAAAAATCAAGTAATCACATCGCCAATGACAAAAAAGTATATATAAAAGAATAACTTGAACTTCAGGCTGGACCACAAAAATAGTTTGTTCAAACTAGTCGAGTTCGCGGCCCAAGGAAAACATATACAGTAATATGACATAAATATGTTTGGTTTGCCCATCCTAGTTACCTTTTCGCACGTCCTTCTAGAAACCTCTGAATGTTGTGAGAAGGGGTCGGATGACAATACTCCTGTAAAGGTGCCTGACGTTAACCACCACCACTAGGGTTTTCTGTTGTCTTTATCTTTTCATATTCTGAGCCATTTTTCTAGTAACGTTTGCTCTCCAATATATGACGCCATCTACACGTTGCTCCTTGTAAATTGGCGGTTCTACTCCCGGCTCTGGTCTAGGGTATAAATTCTCGATATTCGAGCTACAATTTTTCGCCTTCAAGAGAATAATTCAAGAAATACATATTCAAGACACAACGAAACCTCTTCATAACGATTTCATTGAAATTCAAAGGGAAACAGTTTGCTTTGCAATATTGTATTGTGATGTATTTCTACCATGTTCACGGAATATACTAGTACCCAGTTTTGTCAGTGGCCGTACCCAGACATGGAAGGGACGAAATTAATGTCCCACAAGCGCATCAAACGAACATCGTTCGTTTAGGTCAAAAACCCCTCCTTCCTCCCCCTAAACAACATTCACAAGTGCAACATCAAACATTTATATATGATGTAAACTGTGATGAAAATTGTAGCAGTCACACCACTATGATCGATGTAATGTAAAAATATGATTGTAAACACATTAAAATACTACATGAAATCCAGCACCATACCTCACATTAGAAGTTATCAACTTATCAACATCTCAGTAGTAAATTTAAAAGCAGTGAAGAAGTGAAAGTTTTCCGTCGAAATTTGGCTATAAGGGCGAAAATGAAGTTCAGCAATCGCACTGACGCCAGATTCCGCCTACCTCCCACCTAAAAACGATTGAGGTTCGCTTTATTGAGTTTGTGTAGCATCTTGCGAACGTCCCTACGTTTACATGCATTAATTTAAGACTTGCGATGGACTTTTCAGTTTTTCCGTCACGTGTATGCATATTTTTGAATCCATGACTGCAGTCACCCTCTAGTCTTCATTTTATCAATACTTGTGTATTTTGTCATTTGGCCTTAATTCCGTTTCGGTTGAAGTGTTTGTATAACAATGTGTATGACCATGAAATGAACAATACATTCAATCGCTATATGATGATGATGGTGGTGGTGGTGGTGGTGGTGGTGGTGGTGGTGGTGGTGATTATGAGGATGATGATTCATTTATTCATTCATTTACTAGTAGTTTAATTCAAATAGGACTACAAATTGATGTATATTGTTATCAAAATTAAAGATAACTTACTTTGCACGAATTTTAACATAGCTAATGATGACTATACCGATACAGATGCATACTATGGGGATGATTATCACTGAAAATGAAAAATATTCAACAACATAAGGATGAATCCTGAAGAATTCTTAAATCTATCACAATTTATCACATTTAATTTATTGTGTGAACATACATACATACATACATACATACATACATACATACATACATACATACATACATGCATACATACATGCATACATACATACATACATACATACATACATACATACATGCATACGCACGCACGCACGCACGCACGCACACACACACACACACACACACATATATACATACATACATACATACATACATACATACATACATACATACATACATACATACATACATACATACATACATACATACATACATACATTGTGACGATTTCTCGAGCTTTTTCAAAATATAACTTACTTGTATATGTACTCGTGGTGTCTTGAAGACATCTGCAATCACGATAACCGGGTGGACATGGTAGGAGTTGGCACAAGTCTGGAGGTCTTATAGATATAGACGTGGTAGATTGTGTTGGTGACGAGCAATGTTGTGTAACATTTACAGCACCTGTTACCTAAAGAGAAGTGTTGTTTTGATTGTAGTTTGTATTGATATTGTAGATGCTTTTGTGTCGCAGTGTTGTTCATATGTATCATAATGTGAGTTTGTGATAGAATGAAATATCTTTCGTTGAGGGCGCTCTCTAATCCCTTTCTGCGACACCGGCGACATAGTGTAGTCTGTTAATGAGTATGACATACTTTTAATGGATGACGTGTTTGTTTGTTTGTTTATGTACTTGCTTGCTTGCTTGCTTGCTTGTTTGTTTGTTTGTTTGTTTGTTTGTTTGTTTGTTTGTTTGTTTGTTTGTTTGTTTGTTTGTTTGTTTGTTTGTTTGTTGTTAAAAACCTGGATTCCAAGCTTTACCACTGCACCATTACTGTGAACTTTCAGTGGTTATCATGGTTAATAATACTGGTATTCCAGGTATGTGGTTGTTAAAAACGAATTGCCATAATTTATGTCTCCCATCCACTTTAAATGCTCATGTCGGTCAGTTACCTAACATGCTCGCTAAGTTGAAAACAGTTTGTTTGTTCATTTGAAGTAAGCCAATTCTCTAAACAAAAATATTTATTAGTCTTTAACTAATAAACACCACGCCCATAGCAACAGCCAAATACAGTTGTGCGCCATTGGCGGTATTTTTAGTGGTTACGTTTGCTTCACAAGTGGTTACTTTTGCTTCATATCCTGTTATTTATTCAACATTACTGGTTAGTGTAAAAACTATCTAACATTGGTAAAGGGCTAGCAAGATATTTAGACATGTTTGACTCACCGTAGCAAGTGTTAGAAGAACAACCACTATCCATAGTTGCACACCCTTCATTCGTCGTGCATTCTGAGACATTGGTTACGTATTTAAAAAGTGACCTCAGGGCTCCAAACTACATGTACGTAGAAACTACGACGGTGTGTGATTTCCTACAACCTCTGCACATACCAAAATCCTGGCCAAGTTTTAACTTTTCACTCGTCGTTTGCAAATATTGGTAAACTGTGCAATTTAAGCAAATTCAATCGTCTTCTTTTCAACTGCTGGGGGAGGAAGTTAGTCTGACCAGACGACAGACCGAATATCTCACCTTGTGTCACTGAGAACAGTACCGTCACTGTCAGCCATACATGGATTAGTGTAATAATAGGTGATCGCTATATATGGTACTAAAAAGATGAAAGTCCAACCTTAGACTTTCTACTTGAAACGATTAATACCAGCAACACTTGGTGAGAGTTTTATTCAATATTTATTTACTACTCGTAACGCATAAAATAGACATTGTGTGGTTCCGATTACGCTCAATTTTAGAACAGGTGGGAAGATATTTTTTTTCATATGTGAGTATCTAATTCAGGTAGTTATGTTTTCCTTTGTTTTCCATATGGTCTCTGCATTATTGGTTTCTTCTCATCAGATGTACAGCCATTACAGATTGGAAGAACAGTTTTATTTTGTTGGTTAATTAAAAATATAAACGCACAAATAATGTATATGAATATATGTTGGTGATATTTTCATTTCATAACCATACTTTAACAGTCTGAATGACATTTAAAATTAGAAGGAAACTAAACTATTTTGTTTCATATGGGACCTGAATTAAATTTTCGCTCAGATACGCGCTCGTGGGGTCGCCATCGTACAATCAGTGACATTAAGTTGTAATTTTTCCTTATCCTGCCGTAGATGCCGTCCATTTCTTATCATTACGCTAGATTGAAGAAATCGGAAAGTCGGATTATAAGAAACATTGTATAAACTGAGTACGAGGACGGCGTGACTTTACGACTCGTGTTGCAAATATGAGGAAACTGTAGATGCGGTAAAGATCAAAAACATTAAAAAAAATTCTAACACACATTTAATGTTGATAGGGCACTTATACCTAAAATGGTGTAGGCTTGGTGTTTCACTCATGGGACAGTACGTTTTTGACACAGAGCTAGACATATTTCAACTCTTGACTAACAATAACATACACAATAAACACAGCAGGATCCTTTGTCCAATCATATTGAACACTGATAAGCATTGCTATTCTTTCACAGTGCAGTAAAACAGGCTTCTAATGAAAACATTACACATGGACTTGATGATTTTAATGGCTGCAATTGTTTATTTTCTAACTGATAATCAGCATGTCAACTTGACTACTTCTACTTGCCCACTGTAATTGGGGGGGGGGTGTTTTGTTTTGCTTTTTACATTAGATTAGAAGCTGTCTGAGGGTGTGTAATAAATGTCATGTCACAGAAACACTAAGCCTACATCATTTTAGCTGTAATGAGCCCCACCAATAACTGTAATCTTAGTATACGTATTCGTAGTGACAACAATATCAAAATGTATAGCTGTGTCCTTCAACTCAATATATCGGAATGCCCACAGCACTTTTCTGACACAACAAAAATGGGGCCTTGTATATGTATGTTCTTTACACTTTTAAATATACGACGTAAGGGGTATGATAAAAGTAAAGATCAAAGGATATTTTCTTTTCTTCTTACCTGACCACACTAAAAGCAACAAATTGTTCAATAGTTCAATTGCAGATATTATTTTCATAACACATTACTTTTAATATTTGAATTACGGTAATGAGGACACCAGGAAAATAAAACTTTGAAGTCTGTGTCACGGGAGTATTTCTTTATTCATGAAAGTAGTTTTTATTTCATGGAAGTAGTTTTTTTAATAAAGTATTTTTTCATGATGGAAGTATTTTTTGTATTTTTAGTGTTTTTTATGGGAGTAATGTTACATGGGAAATCTGAGCAGTTGCAACTATTTTGGGGGGGTACTTTTGTTTGTTTGTTTGTTTGTTTGTTTGTTTGTTTGTTTGTTTGCTTGCTTGCTTGTTTGTTTATTTGTTTTTTAGTTGACCGGGGAGAGGGAGTTGGTGGCTTCAACACACCATAAACATACTCTTTGAATATACATTCCTTTACATTGAATGACAATGCCGGTACGTTGATGACGTAAATGAATTGATGAACAAGAAATACGACTGATACTTATTTACATAGTTACAGCATTATTTTGACAAATTACAATTTACAAAAAGTAGAAAAAGGCGATTGTGAGATACAAAAGTAGCCGTTGTCCATCCTCTATCATGGTGACAGCAATACTTCTCGTTATAGGCATGTCTAAATTCTTCGTACTCGATGAGTGACTTGTTGCCATGGTTATTTTGATTGGCACGTGACTTGTCGTTAGTGGTACTGTTGGGAAACCAACATGAAAGTTGCAGATTGTTAATATTGAATGTCATTAGATAAATATAAATGATATATCTGCACTGTCATGATGAGAATCCTACGAGTCAATTCCTGCTTCTTGTGGTATTATTATGTTATCAGTACAGTGGGCCCACCATGATTAAATAGGACCGCATTCTTGTGGCCCAAGAACCAATATTGTATAATTCTCCTAGGCAACTGTTTTTACACCTAAAATTGTCGTCCCACTCGGCCATATTTCCAAGTGATACAGGAGTGACATATTCTCCGAAGGAAGTCATAGTCGACGAAAAGAGGGGTGGTGTTTTCCCCAACCTTCGTACAACGTACTGATAATGTAGTTACTTTTACTACCAGATATCCTATCAATACCAGTTGCAAATAAATTTTGAACTATCTCCACTTAGTGATCATCAATTATCCACCTTGATAGAACGAGAGGGAAATAAGTGAGTGTAATATTCTTTTCTGACAGTTTAGTGTATATTTTTAAACCTTATACATGTACATAATTTCATCACTACAGCTTTATAATTCCAGATCTACAGATTGATCAACAGCCATTGGAGCTATTTAATACAACTTACAAGTCGTGCTTGGCAGATAACAGCAATTAGGAGTACCAGAAGGACACGGTAGTAGTTGACATACATCTGGAGGTGTGCTGCTGCAGTTTGAACAGTTCAAAGAAATGGTTGACATTCTTGTCGTGAAGCAATATCGTGCAATACTGACAACATCTGTAACCTAGAGAAGACGAATAACGTTTACTTTTGAAATGTTTTTTTTGCACACCTTTGGTCAAAATATTTCTATAATTCGTCGTAATAATACTTATCATCTGATCAAATGAATAGATTACAGAGATTTGCAGCCTTCATTAATCACGCATTAATAATCAGGGCAGAGGTAAATAAATCAATCGAACTGTAGCTAGGTTGTGTTTATGTAAGCTTGTATTTTGGGCCAATTTTCTGAGATTTGTTTAATTATCCATTATTATAACCAAACCATGGTGGTTTAATAATGGCAACAGGTAATCCATATACTGCTGTATTTAAACTGATTTGTTACATGGACCCAATGGACATATATCATACATATATAAATACCTTAAGATTAAAGTAAACATTTCAATATACCCCATAATAAATCGGCAACCCTGTCTACATTCAATTTATTGGACCTTGACAAGATTACTGTGCACAGTTGACATGTGTAATGACCAACCAATCATAAAATGGGGTGTTGATTTATTATTGTAATGCAACTGCCGACATAAAAAACGAAACAACTAATAAAAGAACTCATAATCAAACAATATAGAAGTCCACCAAAAAACTAACGGCATATCATATCTCACAACTCTTTGTTTAATCATTCTTTGCGAACGCTTTCGATAACAATTAAACATAAATATTGTTTTACATGTATTTGCATGTCTGCGATATTGTGACAACATTTGAATGGTACAGTGCAGTGCAGTTCACTTACCATGACGAGTATTTGAAGAACAATCGGTAACCAATATCGTGAATGCTTCATTTCTCACTCATTTGATGACATAATTAGTTGTCCAAATGTACATTATATAACTGCAAACACGAGGCTTATTGCAGCCGTTAGCTCCGAAGACACTTCTCCCAAGCCCGATGCTATTATTGAGAGCAAAAATTAACTATGCGTCGACTGTTGCTGCAACAGGAAATGTTTCAACAGGACAGCGGACAATTTATGGCGTACGAGTTATCACGTACAGTATCGTCGCGTCACTGTGTTCCTTGTGAGGACATAGCACATCACGTGATTCGTGACTGGCAAGCTCAGGTCAAAAGTTCAAATTGTTGGATTGTTTCTGTGGAAGTGTTGTTTTATAAATGATGCCAATGACATGTCAAATTTGAGACTGTGTTGTTTAATCGTTACACTATTAAAATATTTACATTTTAAAACTGAGCATATTCGCAACCGTCAACGAGTGAAAAACAAACTGTTACTTTAGTTGCAGGGTTTAGTCAGTTAATATCCTGAGAATCTAAAGATGGGCATATATTTGAAAATTAGTAAGCAGGTAAAAAAGGAATTTCTTTCTTTTTATTTTTAACAAATCTTATTCAAATTTTGTTAAAAGAATAAAGCATACAAACCACAAGACACACAAAAAAGGAAAGGGTGGAAAAGGCGAAGGGGTGGCTCTGGAAAGGAAATTCCACATGTACATAGCTCTCAACTACAATTTAACTTGTTCCATGCATGACCACTTTTGGGGATGCACTTCTATCTTATTAATATTTTTACTGGCTATTTGTTTTATCGACATCACAGCAAAGCAAAACGTTTACTACTCGGAAGAATCCCATAACTCTTGGAATTGTAAAAAAAAAATTGCTTTCCAAGGAGCAGTAAAAAATTAGCTCATCTTGAAAATTCTGTACAACCGTGAATTACTTGTTGACGATAAAAAATCTCAGGACCGATTACATTCCTAAATATATTTCGGAAAGAAGTCCAAAATAGAAGGCAAAATTCACAAAGGTAAAAACATGAAAAGGGATGATCTCTTGTTTCTAATTTCCTTAAGCAAAATGTACACCTAAGGTTACCAACGATAGGAGAAGTTCTGAACAGATCATAATTAGTATACAAAATGTGATGTAGTAACTAAAATTGAAATTCCCTTAACTTCAAAGGAAGATGTTGAAAATTGCGAAAAATCCATGTCAAATTGACATTTTGCTTCACTAAAAATTTCCTTTACCACCTTGCAGCTGATATTAATAACCTCTACGCATTCTTCATTTATAAAGATTTTGGGTACACAGTTGTACGAAAAAGCCTGAGCAACAATGGAACCGACCTTGGAGGATTAACTTTCAATTCTGAGGGAAGAGCTCTAAAAATCCTAGTTAAATAAAATATTTGGAGGCCTGACAAATGCCAGTTTGTAGAGAGGGTGGTGTTCCTTACTGACATATTATTTTCAAAAAGATCACTGATTGCAATAAGTAATTTTCTATGAATTTGGGTTTGTGGCCAGTTTTTTAAATCTATATCTTGCAATTCAGCCCATGCATGCAAGGCCTCATGATAAAAATTTGAAAGGCAGATTTTTTATTTATCTATAGAATAGTTACAACTGAATAAAAAGTTACCTCCAGCGACTTTCGACCTATTAAGAAAACGATCTTTCCAGACGTGAACAACAGAGGGGTCAAAATATCTTTTTAACCACATAATACGAAAAACCTTGAATATGGTAACTTGAACTGGTGCTTGGAGTCCTCCATTATTAACATCTGAGATCATTACATTTCTAGCAATACGATCAAGACCATTCCCGCTCTATTGAGTTTGATTTACTGTCCATCTCTCTTACAGTGTATTGCTTCTCTGTTTGTTAGGTCCAGCACTCGTACAGGGTGACGTGCAGGGCTGCATTTCACATCCAGAGGTTTGGTTTGCCCATCCGAGTTGCCTTTTTTCACATACTTTTGGAAACCTCTTAATGTTGTGAGAAGGGGTCGGATGTCAACAATACTCCTGTAAAAGTGCCTGACGTTAACCACCACCACCACCGCCGCCGCCGCTGCCACCAGGGATTTCTGTTGCCTTTAATTTATCGTTTCATATTCTGAACCATTTTCGTAGCTTTCATTTGTATGTAAGCTTATAACATAATTACGTAACTCCTCGTAAATTGGCGGTTCTACAACCTCCGGTGTTTGGTAAAAATTATCATCATTCGATCTACCCATCTTTGAAAGTCTTCGCCTTCAAGATAATAATTTTGAAAAAATACATATTTTATAACAATTCATCGTATTGTGGTGTCTTTCTACCAGTTCACGGAATACTAGTACCCAGCCGTACCCAGGCATGTAAGGGACGGTCGTTCAATGTCGCACAAGCGCATAACACGAACATCGTTCGTTTAGGTCAAAACCCATCCCCTCCCCTAAACGAGCATTCACAAGTGTGACATCAAACGTTTATATATGATGTAAACTATGATGAAAACTGTAGCGGTCACACTAATACGATCAAGGTAAAATAACAACATAATTTTAAACACATCAAAATACTACCAGAATCCCAGCACGATACCTCACATTAGAAGTTATAAACAATCTACATCTCAGTAGTAAATGTTAAAACATTGAAGGAGTGAAAGTTGTCCATAAAAGTTTGGTTAGAAGGTCGAAAATGAAGTTCAGCAATTGCATTAATGCTAGACCCCCACCACCACCATCACCACCACCACCACCACCAATACCTCTAAACGAACGAACTTGGCTAATTGAGCTTGTGTGACATTTTTCGATCGTCTCTAGGTTTACATGACAGCAAAAGACTGTCGAGGAACTTTTCAGTCTTTCTGCCACGCAACATTCGAATCCATGACTGCAGTCACCCTCTAGTGTTCATTTTATCAATACTTTCGTACGGTATTTTGTGCTTTGGGTTTAATTCCATGTCGGTTGAAGTGTTTCTATAGCAACACGTATATGACCATAAAATGAACAATACATTCAATCTCCATTGGGACTATATTTAAAGGAATGTCAATTTCATTCACCAAGTACTATACTATACAACGTTATTAAAATTCAATATAACACTTACTTTGCACGAACTGTAACATAACTGATGATGATTATAGCGACACAGATGCATACCAGTACTACGATAATTATCGCTGAAAACAAAAAATGTTCAACAATAGAATTATGAAAGCATTTACACTTAATTTTGTGTAAACATACATACATACATACATACATACATACATACATACATACATACATACATACATACATACATGCATAGTGCAAATAGTCACATATAATTCTCTAATTGTGATTCTGTGGATATTGGGAATAATTCATTTCGATATTCGTTGCATAGACAAGTAAATTTGCTGATAATATTTAAATGCTCTATTGTCGCAGTGTTTCTGATAGAATGAAGGTCTTTCGTTGAGGGCGCTCTCTAATCCCTTTCTGTGGCGCCGGCAACATAGTGTAGTCTATGTTTATGAGCATGACATATGTTAATGGCTAAAATGTTTGTTTGTTTTTTTTTGCTTGCTTGCTTGCTTGCTTGCTTATTTCTTTGCTTGTTTTAACCTTTAAAACTTTGTCTCATTTCTGTACAGGTTAACAGGGTAACATTGTGGAATTAGTCAATGTATGTTTTCAATATTTCCCACCAGTTTCCTATGACCCCTTTTATCTATTAAATGACATAAGAACATCTGTATGCACTTTATATTTGCATAATTGTACGTCATAGAAATCTACCAATCACCTATATATCATCGTGTTATTAAGGTACAATAAACTTGTCACTGTTTTTGTGTGATGTCATTCTACTAACTGCACTTGTTGTTGTTGTTGTTGTTGTTGTTGTTGTTGTTGTTGTTGTTGTTTTGTCGTTGTTTTTGTTGTTGTTTGTTGTTTGTTGTTGTTGTTGTTGTTGTTGTTGTTGTTGTTGTTGTTGTTGTTGGTTGACTGGTTGTCACGACACCCGTACTTGGCATTTGACTTGTACTCGTCTGTTCCTCTGTCATGTTAATGGGTTCATCAAGGTCGTAGTTGGTACTGGAGGAAAGAAATGTGTGTTATGTTGTTTTATATCAGCAGATAACTGCAGGTGTGAATGTCGGCTGTTTTTCACGAGGGACAAAGTAACAATCACATGGGTAACAGACAACAGAATTTGTGACTAGCTATTGGCCAGTGCGTCATTTCCGCCTAACGTACATGTCTAACCCCAATCATGGCGAAGTGACATATATCATTCACACACACACACACACACACACACACACACATACACGGCAAACATGGGATGAAAAGATGGCGTCGTCAAATATCACTCACTTGTGGTGTTTAGTAGGCTGCTACAATTCAGTTCACTGGGTGGGTATGGTAGTAATTGGTACAAGTCTGGAGGGCTGGTACAGTTTGTACATGATAAAGACATGGGAGATATCGTTGTTGAAAAGCAGTACTGCTTACCAAATGCACCCGCATTTGAAACCTGAGGATAAGAAAGTTTAGTTATCCTGAACCTAAATTTATTTCATTTTCAAGCCTTTTCAAAGCATGCACACCCGTATTCGTAGTTTAGTTCCTATACAATATCGTTACCATTTACACATCCACTCACAATTTAATTATGAACCACGTGCACGCTGGCATCCAGACTACCGCAGTCGTGACAACGCCCATTCTATGCTCCATCAGCAATTAGTCAATCTTATTGTTGCGATCTCGTTTTCTGTCATTTTGATCACACTTTTAAGCTAGTAAAGAGAAGCAATGAGTCGTTCAATAGTTGTATTATGAATTACACTTTATACCTATGACCTGAAACAGTCCGGGATTTTTTTAATTATTCATAGTTATAACCAAACCATAGTTGTGAAATCATGGCAACGGTATTCCATATACAGCTGTATTTCCACTGATTTGTTCCATGGACTCAATGGACATATATCATACATATATAAATACCTTAAGATTAAAATAAAGATTTCAAAACAATCCATGAGAAATCAGTAACCGTGTCTACGTTGTTGGACTTCGATAAGATTACTGTGTATAATGAACAACGTATCATAAAATGGGCTGTTGATTTGTTGTCATCGACATATCATTATTGTAATACAACTGCCGACATCAGACCATTAACAAACAGAACCTGTTACGAACAGGGAAAGTAAACAAATAATTGTATTGATAAAACTTGGCACATCATGTTGGAAATACAGTGACTTGTATTACATTCCATCATTTGATAAGAACCGTTTTATGGCCACTTTACATAATAGTTCACATTCACAAACACATTTCCAGTTTCTGTGGCATTTCGTGTGCACATATACATAAAGAGGCCATAAAACTGTTCTTATCAAACCATGGCGTGTAGTACAAGTCTCAGGTATTCGAACCTGCTGTGCCAGGTGTTATTAATCCAATTCATTTGTTTGCTTTCACTGTTTGTAACAAGTTCTCTTCGTCCATGGTCTGACGTCGGTAGTCGTACATCTTTCTGTTTCCTAAAGCAACTAAATGTACCAAATTGGGTCATTCAACACACTGCCCATACAACAATACATAAAGTTTACAATAGAACATTGCATGTATGGTTCGAGGTGTCAGCCTTTAAAAAGGGGTGTCATCCACAGATTTCGATGTCTCAGTTTCGTGTTTGTTAAACACGAATGCCACAAAACTATTACGTCCGTTCACTTCTGAGTGATTCGAGTCACTGGACCGGTGAATCTGGCGTGAACTTGCACAATGGACAGTGTCACAATATCTTATATATAATAACATCAATGGAAAAACCATACACGTACAATTGTCTTCCCTTAACTACAAAAACGAAACAACCTATAAAATAACTTAATTCTAGTCATAATCAAACAATATATAAGTCTACCAAAAAACTAAGGACACATCAAAACCCACAACTCTTTATTTATCATTAAAACTTTATTAATTAATAGCTGCTTTCCTTGTGAAAGCTTTCAATAACAATTAAGTATAAATAAGTATAAATTTTAGATATTGTTTTACATATATTTGCATGTCTGTGATATTGTGACAACATTTTATACAGTGCTGTGGGCGGTTCACTTACCATGACGAGTATTTGAAGAACAACAGGTAACCAATATCGTGAATGCTTCATTCCTCGCTCATTTGGTGACATGATTAGTTGTCATACATGTGTATAATATCACTGCAAACACGAGGCTTATTGCAGCCGTTAGCTCCGAAGACACTTCTTCCAAGCCCGATGCTATTTTTGAGAGCAAAAATAACTGTTGCTACAACAGGAAATGTTTTAACGGGACAATGGACGACTTAGGTCGTCAGAGTTCACCACCGTCATTGTATACCTTGAGGTGTATTCCTTGTTCAACACATCACGTGATTCATGGCTGGCAAGCTCAGGTTAAAAGTTCATGTTGTTGTTTTTTTCTGTGGATGTGGTGTTATATAAATGATTCCAATTAAGTGTCAAATTTTAGATTGATTTATTTAATCGTTACCTTCTTTAACATATTTACATTAAAAACTAAATATATTCACAATCGTCAACGAGTGAAAAAAACAAACTCGGTCCGTTACTTTAGTTTCAGCGCTTAGAAAATTAATATCCTGAGTAATCTAATGATGGGCAGATGTGAAAATTAGTAGGGCTCTCTCTCTCTCTCACTCTCTCTACATACGCCTATATCACTTGGTTACATCCTGGTGTTTGACAATCAACACAATATAGTCGCCATGTTGAAATGCAAAATACTAATCGCTAACACTAACAACATTTTCTTAATTTAAAAATTGTAAATAATCAGCTGCAATAGTACATGTATGTATTTGTTAGAATTGTTATTTTATTTTCTATCTCTACGGTCTGTTTACCGTGAATGTCTTTATTTAAAAGGTAAATGTCTGATTTCAAGTTCGATATTGACTTTACTGTCCCTATTTTAGTTAAAAGGAAATATTTCAAATATAAGACTAGTACTTGGCTAAATAATATGTAATGATGCTAAACTATTGCATATAAAACGTTGCGACCCGTTTACCTTTTTCTTTACAAATTGAAAAAATACTTATTTCTGCCTCTGTCTCTGTCTGTCTGTGTGTCTGTCTGTCTGTCTCTCTCTCTCTCTCTCTCTCTCTCTCTCTATCTCTCTCTCTCGCTCATTTACCCACCCATTATTGTCTTTGTCTTGTCTTCCTTCCTACCTATAATGATAAGCCATCCGTCTGTCTAATTATCTGCATATCTGTAAGACATTGACAGACAAACAGACTAAACCAACACTCAATCATTCAAAATTTCATAAAGATATTTCTGATAATAAATACTGTATATGTGTACCACTGCTGTATCTGTGATGTATCACTGATAGGTAAATATAAGAAATGTGATTGGCTGTTTAACAAATCATACTACGATGTAGGCCTGTCAAGAGTTTGCCAACCCAAGGTCTTTATAACTGTTCGTCGTTTTCACCAAAATCAAAATCAAACTCTGCGAGTACAGCGTCAAGGGCTGCAATAGCTGATAGCGGAGTGCCTGCCGTGGCGTTATTGTCGGTAGGCATGTCTAATTTTAATTTAGTACCATTTTCGGTCAAATCTGTTTCACTGCCCTTGTGTTCCTGTTGTGCGTCAGCAGTGACAATGTGTCCTTCATGTTTTGAAAGTACGCCATCAACGTCTGCATCCACATTGCCAATTGTTTCTTTTGTTTTTGTATCAATGTGGTTGTAATGGTTTTGAACGGTTCCGTCATTTTCTGTTGTGAATCTGTAACCATTGGGACTATTCTCCACTGAGTTTCGATCAGGCTCAAATGCACTGACTTTAGTCTCATTTTGCACTTTAAATGTTGACATTGCCGTTCCTCCAGGCGTAAGATCGCCGTCAGTTGGCGCAGCTTGAATATAAGACAAACGCGATTGTTGAACACTGAGAGCGTCCATGTCTTCGCTCTTGAACACATCTTCGTATGTCCCAGTTCTCTTCAACTCGCGAGTCTTTTGTTGTGAAAGTTTTTTCCTGAAATTTCGAATGAAAAATTCGTAAGCACAAATGAAATTTATAAAATTGTCGATCCAGAGAGAGAGAGAGAGAGAGAGAGAGAGAGAGAGAGAGAGAGAGAGAGAGAGAGAGAGAGAGAGAGAGAGAGAGAGAGAGAGAGAGAGAGAGAGAGAGAGAGAGAGAGAGAGAGAGAGAGAGAGAGAGAGAGAGAGAGAGAGAGAGAGAGAGAGAGAGAGAGAGAGAGAGAGAGAGAGAGAGAGAGAGAGATCAAATCAAAATGACACGGATGACGCCGGCAACTGGTTAGCATGCAAAATGTCTAATTATTGGTATTTTAACAATTTCCTGTGACCATATTGCGGTTAACTGATCGAAAAATGATTCTCCAGTTGCACCATTACATTTTAAACATGGTGACACATTCAAAACCAAGCTTTCGCTCAAGATTTACACTTGCCACTACACTATCTACAGGTGATATTGACCACTAACCAACAGATACAATGTCTATGTACTAAAATTTTGACCAAAACACCCAACATACTTGTGATAAGCTAAGAGCTTTCGACTGAAAACAGTCAGTCTTGTTCATTCGTGATAAATGGCGCTGTTTATTACCAATTGCCACTCATAAGGATACAATATCTTTCTTATAAAAAATATCCCATTTGCAGCTACAGTGTAGGGTTAACAGGCATGAAAGTTCCAACATTCCACTTCCAACCATCAACTTTCAACCATCCACTTCCAACCATCCTACTTCTAACCATCCTACTTCCAACCGTCAACTTTCAACCATCCACTTCCAACCATCCTACTTCCAACCATCCTACTTCTAACCATCCTACTTCCAACCATCCACTTCCAACCATCAACTTCCAACCATCCTACTTCCAACCATCCTACTTCTAACCATCCTACTTCCAACCATCCACTTCCAACATTCCACTTCCAACCATCCTACTTCCAACATTCCACTTCCAACCATCCTGCTTCCAATCATCCTACTTCCAACCATCCACTTCCAACCATCCACTGTCTTACCTTGTTCTGTACCAACGGTATAAAACGACTGCAAGACATATCAAAGTCACAACCAATAAACTACCAACGACAGCAGCGACAATGATAAGTTCTGAAAGTCAACAAACATTGAGTTAATACCGTTCTCATAAAATGAATTGAATTGAATTGAATTGAATTGACATTTATCCCACCAGAGAAGAAAAATATATTCACAAACTTTTTGAAAGCAACAGAAAGAACATTCCTGGTGATGAGGGCCATGCCAATATCTTTTTATACTTGTGTTGAACTGTGAATTAATGTATCAATATATACAATAGAAACCACTTGATTTGAAACAAAAAGTCTTCTCAGATACCAAAAACAGTGCTACATTTTATCGTCTGACTCGACAAAATTCTTTACTAACATTGCTACATTTTATCGTCTATCTCAACAACAATCTTGCTAACATTGCTACATTTTATCGTCTGACTCGACACAATTCTTTACTAACATTGCTACATTTTATCGTCTGACTCGACAACAACCTTGCTAACATTGCTACATTTTATCGTCTGACTCGAAAAGTTTACTAAACACTGCTCCTTTTCATTGTCTAGCGTGACAGACATATCTTTACCAACATTGCAACATTTTCTTTACATCACTTACATGTATAATGATCCTAGCAGATCATTGCCAAATCATATACAATGTAACAATGTAGACTTTTTTCAGATATGTCAACCTGTCAATCAACTTCAATACAATGTACCTCGATGACAACTTTATCATCTTGTTAATATTCAAAATATATACGTGTTGTATTGTGATGTTATCATACTATTCCTGGCGTAATCTTGAGATATGTAAATTATATAATCATATGTAACCAGGTCACTCACCTTGACAGGAGTCGTCAGCGTCACTCGGAGCTGTGAACGAAATATACAAAAAAAATGAATATAAGAAATAGTTGCAGTCTCGTGCTTTCTCGTTACACGCGATAAGTCTCGTGCTTACTCGTCACACGCTTACATTCACGCAAATTGGTGTTTTCTTCTAGTCAGTGCTCTCTTCGGGGAGAGATGCATTGTTGTCGCAAAGAGGTGTTGTGGGGACGATGATTTATCATGATGATGATACTTGCGGCATAAGAGTTATTGCCGCAAAAGAGGCTTGTCAGTTTTACAACATCATAATTTTTGTATTCCTGTTTTTTCCTTCGTTACTAGGATACCGATAAGACCAGTCACTTGAGGGCTATGAATATACGTGCATGTTTACCATTGAATATTGTAAATGTTAAATGTTGGTCACATGACTAGAGCTGTTAACCCAATAGTGAAGTCCTAGCATACAAGTGGCCTACAAACTTGTCTTTCTGACTAGATTTACTGGCCCGACAGTTCTGGCAAATGGCATGTTCAAGTCAGACAGCCAAATCTCTGAGCTAGTCAACAAGTTGAATTTGAAATTCGTGTATATATAGTGACCTCTAAACAAAGTGGACCTTTTGTTACGACAACATTTTAGAGGCAGAAGCTTCAAGTAGAAGATGACATTTTTGTCTATCAAAGATGACAATGTCGTCACCGTGGTGGTGGTACGGTGGTGGTGGTGGTGGTGGTGGTGGTGGTGGTGGTGGTGGTGGTGGTGGTGGTGGTGGTGGCGGTGGTGGTGGTGGTGGTGGTGGTGGTGGGAGGGGCGGGGGAGAGGGGGGTTGGGTGGTGTGTGTGCGGGGGGTGGTGATGGCAATATTAGCAATTATATTATTCTTTTCCTGTCAATAATTTCCTACCTGTAAAGATTCAATAACTAATACATCAAATCAATACGTGGAAGAATATACAGTATGACACGTAATGAGGTTCCTCTTTCTGAATACACACAACAACTTAAATATGTGCCATTGTATGAATTAAATGTAGTGGTCTTAAAAAAACAAAACGTGTTTTCTAATTTTACATTATGATCGAGAAAAAAAATAAAACATATGTGGGTTTTTTTAAAGGAGAAGAAGACGTCATTCATTTCATTTCTTTCTGGTCACGACACAAGAAATGTTCAATAAAAATTAGTCATAAGCAGTCAATGTATATAAAAGGATATTACAAGTCGGTACTCAGAGTTTCACACTTATGTGTGTGTATATATATATTCGTTTGTTTGTTTGTTTGTTTTCTCTCTGAATTTTGTCTTTTTGTTTTTCATTTTGTATACGTCTTCTTTACTATATATTTAACTACTTAATATTTTTGATGTGTGAAATCTATGTCTGAGATGGCAAGATTTTAATATATATATAATATATATATATATATATATATATATATATATATATATATATATATATATATATATATATATATATATTAATATATATATACATACATGCATACATACATACATACATACATTAACACTGGGTGGTCTCAACCAAAAAGATTCTAAAAATTCACATACTAATAAAAAATTAACGGAGCATTAATTTGTCAGTGTATGATGTACACTCCACCCACTGACAGACTAATAAGAACTCTGACTCTGGCTAATTATCTATTTAGGTTTTCTATATATAGACACATAGAACTCTCTAATTGATTTTTAATATGAAACTGAAATAGCCATGAAAACTCGTCAAGTTCCTGACCTTGTCCATTTCAAGTGATTGAAACTGACCATAAGGAGGTATGATTTGATGTTAAAGAAATTTATTGTATTTTGATGATAAAATGATGAAAATATCAAACTTAGTGATTATATATATCGTTGTACGAATTATAGTCTTATGCCATCATATCTTAGGAATCAGTCTGCTAAAATATTAATGTTATATTAAATATTAATATTAAAAGTTGATATCATAATAACTCTGGTATGTCAAATATTCTGCGTTGTGTTTTGACATGCGCGTGACCATGCGCAAAGACCCTAGATCTGTATGATGTGTTTAACTCATGACACATAAATGATAACTTATAAATATGGAAACTTGGTGTGTTTGTTTAGTAGATTATATGTTTGGTGTAGATAAACTCTGTCCTAGCAACCACTTTGTGGTTTGGGTGTACATGTGGTGCTGATCCAAGGCTGGAATCCATGCTCTACTGTTAATAGCAGTTAGCCCGTCCACATGTGCGGTGATGCCAATCAGTTACTCAATCATTGCTGATGTGAGGTGTCATCGAGTGGGCCCTTGGTGCTAGGTTGTAACGGTCCGGAAAGAGACAGCACACGCAACAGGATACGTCGGTGTGCATAATTACGCCTCACCCAATGATTTATCAGTGTCGGTCTACCATTCTCATAAAAAAAATATATGTTTGCATTCAAAAGTAAAACTACCCACCCACACTACCTTAATATTGAATTGCAAATGTGAGATAAAGCATACTAACAATATTTACATGCACCACCACGCCTGGCATTAAGAATGAATATTGACGCTTTACTGTAGGCCAATGAAGTGTTTTTGACAGGACAGGAAAATGCAATTTTGAGAGTTCGACATTACCAGACTTATTAGCTGATTTTATCTTTTGCGCATGACAAAGGGGATGGAGTCACAGAAAGGGAGAAAGTAGAAACTAATTAAAAAGAACAGACGAGTAAAATGATTGTGATGATGATGATGTTCAAAGTTCTATTACGCAGTCGCATGGGAATAGCCTGGAATCCAAGCTACGGT
>NC_135562.1:15523795-15611295 GCF_964340395.1 Glandiceps talaboti | reverse complement strand
AACATAGACTAAGTCAAATTATAATTAACGTGATAAAGGTATATTGTGACATGACCAAAAAAATAAATCCCTCGAAAACCCATCTGTGGCACCACATTGTGTAAATCATTCATTACTTTTTTTTGTTCAATCTCAAAAACTTACATATTTCATGGGAATTCGATCGAGAATTCGAAAACTAAACTAACAAAATGGATCACTCGTGGAAAATATAATTTACATATGTATATTTTGTAACAAAATTTTTTTCCCAAGTCATGGACTTGCATGCTGTATATGGTGGTGCTAAGCTAATTTTAATAGAACTAAACTAGACTACCCTGAAAGTTCAGGTCAAAGAATGTTTTCAACCTCAATCTTCGAACAAAAAAACCTCCAACCATAATTCCTTGAATCACAATTTATTTTAAGGTTATGAATACTGTGGGAAAATGTTATTATTTTTTTTGATATGTTTTAGTCATAAAAAGTTTATATTATTAAGTAGAATTTATTTGAAGGAGTTATTGGTATATACACTTATTGCATACAAAAATAATAATATGGCATACTTGGCGCCTGGTTTTGAAAAAAATTAACACATTTTATATTCGAAATTGAGTTGTGAAAATGAAGTCGAAGCCTACACTACACTGGGTTATGATTGCAGGTTTTTCTACTTGCATATAAAGGGCGCCATCAACGACAAAGTCTGTGTACCAAATGTCGTCATTGAAATGGGCGCGGTTTGGGAGAAGCGTAGATTCGGTCCTCATATTACCAGAATTTCCTCTTTTATTTCGATATTTTTTGGTAAATTTGACAATGTCAAGTTTATTTTTTGCTGCAAAAAGTCAAAAGTCGTGAATTCATGGTCGAAATAGTAAGTTTTATATAGTGTAGTCTGGTAATAAGAGGACAGTTTCAAAATGGCGCCAATAGTGCTCTAAATATTGGTAATAGACAGAAGAATTTTTGACCACTAAGTTTTTTTTACTGTCCAATATTATGACAAGTAAGACTTAAGTATAGTATGCACCGGTGGACGGAATAGTGACGTGTATACATTGAGAAATGGCGCGAAGCTATGAATAAGGCACAGCCATAAAGTTCTCAGCATTAACTTCAAAGCAGGATGTTCGATTTATTGTGTCCAATGTATATATTCGATATTTTACATTTTTGTGTTGTTGTTTTTCTTATGGTAACACTAGCAATCGAAAAATTATGGCGCTAGAGCAGCATACGAATCTCAAGGCAGACATGAACAAAAAGAATTCCACACAATAAAATTCAAATTCTGATAAATGCTATATATTGCACATAATAAAAATGCAATTAAACAACATTCCGGTCTCTTAAAGATAATAATTACGACCTATTGCGTGATAAATAGATTCCAGCCTTGGACTAAAGATATTTATAGTTTATTTGTTGTGTGTTTCATTGCTACAAAACTATAATAGTGCAGGTTACAAAAGTGTAGGTTACAAAAAGCACTAAAAAATGTTTCCTGAAACGGAATTTCTTGATTCAGCTAGCGTCACAGAGTACGAGTATGAATGCAGTGGAAGCTCTGGCCGTTGTTTTGCAACGAAATGGGGCAAAAAAGCTTGCCTCTTTCCATATGAAGGAAAGAGTCTTGAGCGAGGATGTATAAGCTCTGAATTTAATATAACTTGGACGAGGCTGCAGCTTTGAGTAATAACTGATAGTGATTTTTTGTTCGTTTTTCATTTTCAATCAAAAGCAAGATTCTTTTATGTACAGAGAAATATACAAAAGACAGTAGTTGATGGTCGTCAGCTTTCCTATTCGGCTGCCTGTTCTTCTGTTTCTGCTGGTGCATCTGTAATCAAATAAAACAAAAACGTTATGAGTTCACAGTGCAAAGGTCAAAGTTGACACCGTCTGTCACAGACAAGATGGCGGATATATAGTGGTGGTGATGATGATGGATGATGGATCCTTGGGTGATGACCTGTTAGAGTATGAAAGGTCATGCTACAAGGTGATATCATGCAGCACGAAACAAAAAAGTGAAAAATATTGTAATTATTAATAAAGACAAAACAACACAATACAACGGACACACATCAAGATCAAGACTACATAAGGATTTACAAGATTTTATCTTAGTTGTAAAATTTAACTATAACATTCAATGATGTGATCTGAAATCTAGAGAGCTAAAAAGTAAAGGAGAGAAAATATACAATGACGTATTGGCACAAAATAAGGACATCTGCTAGATGCCGTTAGTGTTCATGTTGCATGCATCCCGTGAAGCATGCAGTGAATATTGCTTGTTCAAACATCTTTCGGTTTTTCTGTTGTATCGTTTCGGTTTGGAGTTCTATTACAGTGTACTGTTACATAACATGTTGTGGTGTCGTAGTGGTGTGTTGTGTTGTGTTATGTTGTATTGTATTGTATTGTATTGTGTTGTGTCGTGTCGTGTCGTGTCGTTTCGTTTCGGGTTGCGTTGTGTTGCGTTGTGTCGTGCCCTGCCGTGTGGTGTTGTGATGTGCATGTTTATATTGCATTGCTTTATCAGATTCGCCGTTTAGAATACCAATACTTTATTGTTGTGTGTTGCCTTTTTTAAATTCGAGTTTTAATGTTACGGTGAATTGTGTGATGTAGTACTGTAGTATGTTGAAGTCTGTCTGTGTATGTTCTAGTTTATATGTTTTGTAAATAAAAATGAGACTTTTACATCGTTTTCTGGAAAGTTTTGCCACGCTTGTTAGGGAAGCAGAATTTGTAGTTACACGTAAAACCAGAAACATATAGTCAAATGGACCCTCAACATTTTCAGAATAGGCCCTCCTCTTAGCAAAATTCATGAACAATCGTCAAAACTTTTGAATCCATGCAAAAAATTTGACCAAATTTGCATATTGAAGAAGAAAAGCAGGTGCCATAAATAGGTGTGGTGACAGTCAGTTCAATGCTAGTGGTGACGTAATCAAAAATGTGACAGTGTTACGTTTTGAAATTTAACCAAGGGAAACAACATCTACAATTTTGTAATGATACATGGAATATAATGCGCCATCAACGGTGAGATACTAAAACTTTCTTGCAGTCCTTCTCGTTATGCAAAGTAAATGATTAAGGGGGTTAAAAGCCAATGTTAGCTTGGAAGCAAATAAGATTGGATTGAATACGAAATTGTTAAAGCAAAGCACAGGGGTTGTTAAAAGCATTAGAAAATATGCTAATAAGTTATTGATAAGATATTAGCATAAAGTCATCTGAAATGTATAATATAGCAGCGATTTCAATAGCACGAATTATATTAGTTATGGCGTTATGGATCGTAGCAGAGATAAAGAGCTCAAGCGAAATGTGCAAGGAAATTTGTGCATAACCCAGAAGACAAGAAGGGTTTGACTGTTTTTTTACTAAGCGGGTGAGGACTGCAAGAAAGTTGTATAATTCATCCTTCTCATTAAGACGACCTCAGGGCTGTACATAGAAGCATGGAAGACAACAACGAGAAGACAATGAAACACTGACACACGCACATAAACACGGTGGTTAATAGGTTAACAACTATGCACATCATCAGGTGAAAACAGCCCTTAAAGGTGCGTCTCAATGAGAGGAAAATAGAACATTTGTCTGTCATCCGTGTCACCTTCTGCCGCATTGTCTGCTGTGTCGTCGGTTTCTGGCTGCGTTTCTGCAGCCGGTTCTGGTTCTGTTTCTGTTTCAGGTGTTTCGTCAGCTGCCGTCGTTTCTGCAGGTTGTTCCTCTGGCGTTGCAACTGGTTCCTCGGCTGCTGGCGCGGGTTCGGATTCGGGTTCGGGTTCGGGTACAGGTTCTGATTCGGCACTAGCTTCAACTTTTCAATACGAAATTAAGGGCAAATATCAAATGAGAATATGAATCTGTACTGCTGTTACTTCCGAGATAATTCTAGGTGGGGACACTATCAAATATCTATCTCAGCTTTCGTCTGTATTGATTTTGTATCGATATGTAAAACAAAGGACTTGTCAATCCTTGTCGGCAAAATTATAAAGTTACATTTTTAAAGATAGTACATTGACTGTGAGTTGAGCTATTAAAAAATAACCGACACATAACAATATTATTGATGGTCCCAAGCACCATGATATACTGGCCACACTATCCGTAACTATAAAGAAAACGTTTGTCGATGAAAATACAATTTTCACTGAAACTTCCAGAACCATATTATGCATGCACTTGTTCTCAACTGAAGTTGTGCATTTAATTGGTTCCTAACAGACTTCGAAATTTGGGTTATTTTCTTGCAATATCACTCGTGATGATAATTTTGAATATCAACTCAAATATGATTCGGTAATGGTTATATTGTAGCTTGCTACCTAGATAGAGAAATTCGTCGTTGTGTACGCGCCTTCGATCATTTTGTTTGGCTACTGAAGAGCGCCACCAACGACCAACGGTGACATTAGTTACAGATACTGTGGCCTTGATAAACTATTATCTTTTAGTCAGTTTATGATGAGATAACCCAACGTTTATACATATACCCCGAGATACCGAACAATGATAAAGAAAATGAAATTAGAAGTCTAATCTAATTCTACGTACGTACATTTTTACAACAGTTTTACGAATTAATTCTAAACAGTTACTACAATAACAAATACTTTACATAAATTCTAAGACTACAACATCTTAATGGCGTGCAGCGCCGCTCCCATGCATTATGATCGACTAATTTACTGCCCCTTTTATACATCCATCCACAGTTGATTCAGTAGTTACCGGTTTCTCATGATTGACAGGTGTCAATTACACAGGGTTCGTACACTTAAAGCAAAACAAAATTCCAGGACTTTCCAGGGGTTTTTCGTCAGTTTTCCAGGGGTATTCATATTGATTTTGACCATTTTCCAGGGGTGTTGACACTATAGTATATTTTTTGAATGACATCTAATTGTCTGATGTGGACGAGAAAAATCAACAACAGTTCCCATATGTCACAAAACATTTTAAAGACAATCGACACTATGCAAGATATTGGTTTAAAAACCACGTTTACACGCTAAGATTAACGGAGAAACCTCTGTCCTACCCCCTAGCTAAGTAGCCGTTTCGTCAAGCTGGTGCATTGATCGTGTAAGATTGAGTCGCAGCATTCGTCAGTCTAATTCAGACATATCCAGAAAAATAAATCAAAAAGTAAAGTTTGTCCTCATTATTGTTTGGTTTGATGTTACTAGATTTATAAGCGACCTAAAATAATATTTTTCTTCAAAATTTAGAATAAAAACGTCATTTACGTAACGAAATTTCGAGCTATGAATAATTGAATACATTCATCGCTTGCGTCTCGATGTTTATGTACCGATGCCACGAGTTGCGGAACATCGCGATTTCAACTCAACTTGACCATTGACGAATGTTACTGTACCGGCGACAACATAAAACAGTAGTTTATTCTTTTAGAACATGTAACACAAATACCCATTTATCGACGAAATAAAAGTCACAACCGTACTTCCACAACCCGGAAATTCAACTGCACTTCTCTAGGCCCTAGCCCTAGCTTGTAGTATCAGTCGACTCGTGCGCCGAACTTGTAACAATTTCTAATCGAGGTTGATGATGCTTTGATACTCGCTACAGTGTTACGATAATCTTGTTAACAGACCTACTGTACATGTTACCCCGGCCGGGACTGTTACAATATCATGTCCCTGAAATGACGACTGGGAGATGTACGGAGTAGCAATATATGCAAGATCGAAAGGAACACTGCGGCGCCCATTCAACTAATACGCACGGTTTGTGGGGCAAAGTGTCTCGTGGAACGATCGCTTGACTGTCTGGGTTCAATCGGCGTGAATTTTGATTCATCACCCAGCGTGGCGAAAGACTTTGAAAATATTTTCGCGATTTCACATTTACGAGATTCAAAATCATATGAATGGGTGGCTCGAGCACGGACATGACGATCGTCAATATTAATCGATCGATTGAACATGATCATTTTCCAGGGTTTTCCAGGGGTAGGGCGCATTTTTCCAGGGTTTTCCAGGGTTTTCCAGGGAGGGTTTGAAATTCCAGGGTTTTCCAGGGTTTTCCAGGACCGTGCGAACCCTGTTACAGCAAAATGGGCGGGAAGTTGGTAGCAGCCGTCAAGGTTGATTTGAGTAATTTGTGAGAGATAGAGGGTGGTAGCAGGTTTTTGCTTATAGCGGGTTTGTAAGTCAGATATTGACCTCAAGCTGGGTTGTATTGGGAATATTGACCCGAAGCGGGGTTATATTGAGTATATTGACTTAGTGGAGGGTTCGAATCGTAATATGAAAATGAAGAGGACTGCAGTGAAGCAGAACTTATTCACCAGAAGCAATGTTTTGATCTGATGCAGTGCAACATTTTTTTCATATTTGTCTCAAGCATGATGCATCAACAATATAATCGAAAGGGGGGGGGGGTTAAATTGAATATATCAATCTGGAGCAGGGTTGTTACTGTTTATATGAAGGGTTATATCAACCGGAAGTCAGGTTGTTATCGGATATATCAACCAGAAACGGAAACCGTGGTTGTTATTGGATATTTACATGATTGGATTAAAAAAAAAGAAGCGGGTAGGTAATTATTGATTATGTAAATGAGGGACACACGCATGAACTACGCAGGTAGGGTTAGGTTTGGAATAAAATTTGAGGGGTAGGAATATGGTTTGAATACATGGGGTAGGTATATGCTGCTTTTTTTCGATATTGAATATGTTAAATGCGATAGAAAGAATGGTTTTAAAAGAGTAACCATGGAAACCGATAACTTAGAGAAGAAACTGTGGATGATATAGATATATGGTCGAAGTCACGTGACTTCGTTGTTACCTTCTGTGGTTGCTTCCGCGTCTCCGCTCTCAGCTTGTTCACCTATGGGTTAAATGGAATCGACCGGATATGAAATTATGTAAATCAGCACTAGTACTATCAATATCTTTACTTTATCTATGGCTTATAAGTAGAACGTGACGACTTAAACTTGAAAAGAAAGAACAGTGTTCAAATTGCAGCAGTCAGAAGATGTTGAAGTCGTGCTCGAACGGTTTTTTAGTTGTTGATCTAAGGAGTAAAAGAAGGGGGATCGATAGCCTAGATCCATGTTTACGTAATAAGTCCAATAAATGGACCCCTTAGGATATATTTGGAAAACAATATTTAGACTAGACCCTTTTGGGTCCCTAAAGAAATTAATACAAGTAAATAAAATACATTTATAGGTAGTTTTACGATTTTCATTTTAAATGTACGTTGTTATAGTAACCATTTCTAAATGTTATATTATAATATTAACTACAGTTTGTTTATTCAAGCATGCGTTATTTGTTAACAATGATACGATATACGAGAAGACAATATTTGTATCGGTACGTTTTGTCGACGACTGCCCTCAACGTTGAGAATGAGAGACAATGAGGCCTGTCGTCTGCTCTGTTATTATTGAGAACAAGACAAACGAGACACAAAATTAGAGACATGCACAACACCTTCATGCATTGGATGAGGTCTATTCCTAGAGGATGTAGGATTAAGGAGAGGATGATTAATACCATTTACTGTTAATTTGGAAATTGCCATCAAAAACAATATCGCTCGAATTGGGTCACATTTTATTCAGCCCGTGTACTCAAGCAGGCATAATTAATTGCGATGAAATAAATAGCAAATTGCTAATTAAAACCGTTCAAGATTGTACGCAGGTGAGCAAATTAAAAGCTTTGGTGGTTTGAAGCATGCACCAATTGTTTTTGCCATTGTAATTTTTTTATATTAATATATTAATTTGTGAGAAGTTATTAATTAAATGATATAATTAATGATATAATCAAGATATATGTATATAAGTCTGCAATGCATGGCTAGAAATGCAAGGTAATTCATAATATAGAGCAAAAGACCGCAGCCCAAGGTAAAATTTGAAGACGGAGAAACTTTGAACTTAAGCTTCGTGAAATATGGCAGTGCCCATTGGCTTTCAGCACCTGTTCATTTCTACTATGTTCTGCTTGCAGAAGGTTGCATATTTACAAGCATTTTAAAGCAATGATTGACGAGCTGTACAAAAAGTGACTTGATTCGAGTGATTGGTTTTTTTTTATCCGTCCAGGTTTACCTTCCGTCGCAACTTCTGTTTGTGCTGGTTCTGGTTCTGGCGCTGCTGGTGCTTCTTCTGCCGCCGCTGTGAATGAATTAATCAACCAAAGTGTGCTTTACATTGTCGTCTGCTACAAGAATACAATTTTCCCTCCAAGATAAGATATTAAATCATCTTGGATTTTTTGGTCACCATGATAGTTCACAAATTACAACAAAGGTGTAGTAAAAAGTAACACAAATGGTGGAAATTATTTTAATTGATTTTTTTAGTCATATAATTTCCAAGGCCGCCCCCTACGACAGAATTGTCACTTACCCTCTGCAGGTTTTTCTTCGTCTGCTTTCTCTTCTCCGCCCTCTTCACCTTCTTTCGGTGATTCTGCAATAAGGAACAACAGGATAACCGAATTACTTACTCTCCTTTTTATGTCGTTTGTTTGTTCGTAATTTGTGTGTGAGGGGTGGGTTGAACTCCTTGCTTGGCTGGCACTCCGTTGCCGATTGTTCACAGATCTTCACAGTATCACGTACTAAAGTTCTTCCTGTCCACAGTAGCTAGGCTATATCTTTGAATTTGTTCTAATATGGGGGATAAATCGCGATTTTATTCTGTGAACAAGCTTTGATACTGACCGGAGTGCACTGCCACTATCCAACAACCCAACAACTTGACTTATATATCATAAACTGTCTCTCTTCAAAATTATATTCGTTGAGGTTGTACCGTGTTACAATTTTCCAACATTGTGTGGTTGACCGCACACATTCTTAAGAAATTTGAGGTCTGCTGTGGGGATCAAAGTGTTGATTGTTTAGCGGCGTGGGTCGGTTATACTTCCATGGTGGAATCTAACAGACTGCGTTCTTAGCAACATATCAGATTGTACGACTGTTTTTTTTGAACTGGATGGACGTGTTGGTCAGACTTTTATATGAATATTACAGTGGTGAAAATAGCAGGATGACATTTCACACACAACTGAAGTATTTGGTGTACATAGTGCGATAACTAAATGGACCTAAAAGTGTTTCATCATTCTTCTAGATTACCGTCGGATTTTTTTTTTGTCGTTTGTTTGTTCGTTCGTCTGTGTTTTGTTTTCTTTTGTAAATTCTCGAGTACTTCAACAACGGTCACATTTCAAACATTGTCATGATTTTGTGGCGAATTCTTCAAGAATATGTGACAAAAATATAGAACATAATAAATAGTCGTGGATAATATTTTCATGGTTTCTGAATGGAATTAAAATGAGTGTTGGTGAAAGGCTAAAAAAAACTACGGGGATTCTAAACTACAGATGTGTGTAGGGTCATTGAACATTTTGTTACGTCGGTCCCGTGACGTCAGAATTCGAATGCCGGGTTTTGACCTTGCGTTTCAAAATCTCGAATCAATCATAGAGCTAATTAGCAGGTGTCGTTTTCGCCAGACCGGTGTGTTTTGTTGTGGGTCTGCTAAGAAATAGAACTTTTACAGGGTGCTATGGTGACACCAATGCTGTCCAATGACTCAGAGACAAAGTATGAACAGTGGAACAATAGGCCGCTATTCTTCTCCCAGATTACTGTCTGAATAACCATTGTCTCGCTTCACATCAATGAAAGTGCGTGTTGTTTTTATGTACTTATCATTTTTTGTTAGTTTAGAACATATCTTGAGAAGCTCGAGTCAAGATTACAATTTTCTGACGACATACTGCCACGTAGGTCCTTCCAGCAAACGCGTCAACGGGCTTTTTTTTCCGTGGCATCGGTCCAAAATTAAACCTCGCCCGTTTAAAGATTATCGAGTAGCTCTCACCTACTTTGCAATGTTTTTGTCTGTTTTGGTTACTGTTGCGATGGTACTGTCATAACTTTGTCGAGAGATCTTTTTTATTAGTTTGCTTACCCGGCGTTGCCTCGCCGCGTTGAATTCCACAGTCAAATAAATCCATAAGTGTGCTCTATTCCAGGTTGCCCGGAGAGAAAATCCATTCTAGTTCTCTACAATATGCCGGGAGATATATTTCTCTCCGGGAATATTTTGAATGAATAAAATAAATTCATATTCCTAAGGTTTACTTTGTACTTACATCGATGCTCAGCCAAAATTTTAATATAAATGTATTAGTTGTCATCAATTCTATGAACCTAGGCTTTCGAAGTGTTTCTCTAGGTATCAATTTTGGATTACGGAATACAAAATATTTGTTCAGGCTCAAATGTGATGTATAATATCCCTCACGTTAAAACTTGAACGTGTCATCGCCATGACAACCAAATAATTCGGTAAATGGGTGTACATTCACGTAACAGTGCGTTAAAGTTCTGACTGAAGGATTTTAGTCGACAATTTTAAAATCCCTGTTGCGACATTTTATGTCTAGATTGATAAGTATCGATGTGTTTTGAGTATCGATTATTGATCATCAAATCCAAATAGACCAGAGACTTGAAAAGTAGAAATACAGACACCCCTTCAGTCATTCGGGAGAGGGTATTCAAGTGTACATCGATCGCCAATCGATTCAGATTCTGTGCTAAATATCACAGCCTTAGTTTGTATGTTATTTAGGCACATAATACGTTGATTTCAGATGAAAATGGGATTTTGGAATTGTCGTAATCTACACAGCTCCTTTTACGGCATCGTCCCAGACGTACCGTCAAGATACAATTTTTGTATGGTGAGAATGGACCACATTTATACGTCACAGATTGTGTTAGTTTAAAAGATAACTCCGTGATGATAAATTGCCAAATTTCTTTGTAATAATCAAAGTTAGATTCGGGATACATTTTGTCTGTTATACTAGTCTAGTGTTTTCATTCAATCTTCGACTTTGCAGAACGAGATAAGAACTCCATTGACTGAGA
This sequence comes from Glandiceps talaboti, assembly GCF_964340395.1. Lineage (NCBI taxonomy): Eukaryota > Metazoa > Hemichordata > Enteropneusta > Spengelidae > Glandiceps > Glandiceps talaboti. The sequence continues at coordinate 15,600,325 of NC_135562.1, read as the reverse complement.
AATCGAAGTAACAGCTGGTTCTGCAGTTGATACGTTTGAAAAAAAAAAACGATCGCTTTAGTAAAATTTCTCAAAAATTGTCTCTGTATTATTTAAGCTTCGCTAGAGGAATGACCCCTTTAATTCATCGAGCCGACGGGATGGCGAAGTCATTCACAATTATCGTGCAGCATTTCTATGGTTACCACACACCTGACTTACGGGCGCAACTGCACAAATACAAAGAACCCGGTTTTATATAGTATAGTTGGTAGATTTATTGACTAGGAGCTTTCAACAAAATCTCTATTGTGCAGATAGGAATCTTTCAACGATCTTCCAATGCTAATACGTCACTCAAAATATGTACCGAGATTTTTGAATTTATGCCAAGAAGCCTGGAGTTTCTTTCATTTTTCGAATGACTTCAAGTTCATTTTAGTTAAGTTGGTATAAATATTTCATTTAAGCTGGGGTTCAGCAATTCAACAAGGCCACGGCGTCGAGTGATAAATCATATTGAAGGCACTTGGGTGTTTTGAAGTGGCGTTTGTAGTAATTCATACACATTTGCAACTTTATACACCTATAAATTAAAAGAAGGCTGTCTTGACACGACTCAACGCACAGTAATTACTGTGTCTTTCTCGTTGAGCGGTATACGTCCACATTGGACACCTAAACAACTCCAAGTCCTTTTATGGCATCGCTGCAGCTGGGTACTCACTCAGCGCCATTCTGTACTTAGACACTTTTCCACTTTCTGTGTCAATATTATCCCACAATCAGAAAGATACACCAATTCTCCTTAACGTGTGTTGTCGTTTGTGACCGAATCGCATTTTTATAGCCGCACTCAAAACCTGGCAGACCATGGATATGGAACAGTGTCGCGTTCTACAATATGCAAATGAAGTCTACGTTAACGATTATTTATCATATTTTTATGTCGCTGTAATCAATCTTAATACAGTAATTTTGATATTATTTCAACATTTTTGATAATTACTAAGATTCCAATCCAAAATGGAACTAAAATGGACCAAAAATTTCTAAAAACGACGATTTTTGAATAAATTGCGTGTTACTACAGTTCTAATACCAAAATTTACCATATGTTCATCATAGCATTAGTAGAATTGATTTTATGTTTAGTGCCTAGTAAGCACTCAAAAGCTGAGCCTGTCACACAGTTACTTGTGGAATAATATTCTCTTCAAGGTAGTGGTAGTACAAAATATTTGCGTTATTAGTGCGAAAATTCAAAAAATGTCATCATCGCGGTATCCGTTCTCGTAAACAACAATGCGAGTATTTAGTAGTAGTATTAGCACCACAAATGACTGCGTGGCCTGCCTCTAACTTCGTGAGGCGTAGATGTTCCGAGCGCCTCATTCGTCTCCATTTTTTAATTTCCTGCTGCCGTGTCCATGACAACGATTCTCCTTCCTCGTCTGTCTCTCTCACTATAACATGACTCAACAGTGTAATTCTTGTCGGTGATTCCATACACCGGGTGTAAAGTTCAATTTATAGTGTGTACGCAAATAATGTTCTCGACGGAAAATTACAACGTAATGTAGCGATCAGTCAGTGCTTTAATGATGTTTAGATCTGTTTGTTTGCGTTGCCAAGGCAATCAAAGTGGGGTCGTGATCTTCGTGATATATATCACATCGGAACAATGGGACGGTAGACTTTATAAAAAGTGGTACGCACATTCTATCGGTGTACTATGTACTATGCGTATCTATCACACAGGATGCATCGTGACATTTCAAACACAAAATTCAAAATTGGAGGTTGGGTTCCCACAAAAGATTCATTCAACTGAAGCCGTTCATGGCTGACTATTTGCGTGGATGATCATTTTTAGAATATAAACCTGAATGTAGTGAAGTAAACAGTTTTAAGAATTGCTTTTTATGCCACACAAAGTTAAAGATACGGATCATTTGCGGCATTCACGATAAACACAACAGACATTGAAGTAACCATTTTTTATGTGCGTTGAGGCGAAAAATAAAATATTCCTTGCGACTTTCAAATATGTATGTAAAGCACTTCACACTAATATAAATATATGTATTAGATACTATCAAATTCACAATTATAACCGGGACTCGGCGTCCGCTTTTATTTCATGCTATATAACTCCCACTGGTAAAGGAAATTCGTACATACTCCACAAAATTACAAAATACCACTTCTATAGTTACAAGTGCAAGAGCGCAACATTTCTTTTCATGTTTTGACGCCTACTTACTCTTTACTTTGACACGTGATTGTCAAGTTCAAGAATACAACAAAGCAAACAATTTTATTATTTTTATCACTATTATTATTTTTTTGACAAAATTTTTATGTTTCGAATTTTTTTTTCCACACCCCATTCTGCTAAAAGCGATCACCTGCTCTGCAAATGATTATCAACCAGCGAAGTAACGATGTTTCTATCTACACTGAGATGCCAACTAACGGTCTATTGGAAATTCCAATCGTATTTGGACAAAACATTGGCGGCTTTGTGCCTCTCCAATCGCCATGTTTGCGTCCATAGCAAACACTTCAACGTATTAACGATATATATATATTTGTTTTTGACCATGTTTCGCATCTTGTAGACAACTCTCGAGTCGGTCAACAGTGACTAGTGCGTGTTTGGTTAGTATCGTTGAGTGGTCTATTAAACCGTGATCGCCGACACTTATAACAAAGGGTATTTAAAGATAACCATATGATCCCCTTTGTTCTGTTAAAAAAACACAAGTGCATTGCTCTCGGTAATTACGTTGTTTTTATCTATTATAATCATGCGATGCATAGCAAATTGTGATGTAATGTAATGTAATGTAATGCGCTGCAGTGCTACTAGGCAGCATTGTAATGCATTGAATTAGTTTACACAATTTGTTCCATTGCAGGGATATATTTTAATGTTCCTGTTCCAATTAAGATTAAAAACGGTGTGGAAATAGTTGTCTAGCAGAGATATAGAAAAATGTGTACCTGAATAACGGTAATGTGAGAACCTGTGTTATGAATCACTGGACTTTAAAGGCCCGGTTCAGATTGGGATTAAAATTTAGGTGTAAAAATATGCGTCTGGTAGAGATCGAGCTATACAAAAAATATGTGCTGATACAAGTGATCCTATTACAGTGTTTTTCCCCAAACCGAGTCAAAGCTATTAAATGAACTATCAGTGAGCCTGATCACAAGGTTTCATGTTGAGATAGACACCGTAAAGATAACACACAATCATCATTTACACCTTGTGGACTCTGTATTTAGTTAATGATATAAACAGTAACAGTATGCATACTACTTTAACAGATTCTACCAACTTTCACTGACTGCTGACCATGGCTTTTCTTTGAACTTCAACATATTATACCTTGTATAGTAGTTACTGTTTATATACAGAGCCCACAAGGTGTAAGTGATGTGTGTGTGTTATCTTTTTGGTGTCTATCTCAACGTGAAACCTTGTGATCAGGCTTGCCAACTTGATAGTTCACCTTTGACTCGCACTGGGGAAAAGAACTGTAATGGCTCCATGGTCAAGATCACACTAATGCGAGAAAGTGGAATTGAACTTTTTCCTTTAAGTATAACGCGTTGTATCATAATACTGTAGTCTAATCGCAATATAGAAATTTATTGAAAGGGAAATCTCTTAAATTCACAATTTGTGAAATTTAAAAGACATATTTTATTCTCTGTTAGTTCCAACAGCTCAATTATTCATTTCTTGTCTTCCGTATGTTATGCATTTTCTGACCGTGTAAGCTCACGTGCACACCGGGTATGATTTACCGGTGATTCTTCATCATTCAGTTGGAGGACTGAGAGTCGCATTGTTGCCAAATCTAAACCATCAATCACCCGCTGGTTTTCGTTTTAAAACAGGGAAGGTGTAACCGACTTTTACTCCAATGGGTTGATTTATTTTCTTTTGTGTCTACACACCAGCGATGCGTGTTGTGTTGTACCACGGCGAACAATCACCGACATTGAATTGAATGCCCGCCATTGTAAATTGTATCGCTGGAGTCGTGTCTTCTCGCGGCCGCCATGTAGCTGACACAGTATATACGTGCTGGTTTGTATAGACATACCGATAGAGAAAGCTTATATCACCACGGTGGAAATATTTCATCGTTTTGTTATCAGCTAAATCCTTATAACTTATGGTTATCCCTTATAGTTCGACGTATCGTAAAACAAGTGCCTACACACCTCCTTATCTATATACACGGACGATGGCGGAATTTAGGGTGGAGTTTTTTAAAAGCGACCTTGTGTAATATTAATGTCACACAACCGGTACCGTATATGAAGTCATGATTGAACGTTTTCGCTACATCTCCATTTCGAAATTAAAATTTTAAAAAAATTGGGTTTACATTTGAAGTTATTCCCACGCATCTGTTAATCCGATTTCTTACGATTTCAGATTGTAAAATGTTATATCGCGATCTTGCCCTTCAGCTTTTCTTATTATTTCTCGAAAACAAACAAACGCCGTACTACTACTAGTATTAGAGCCAGGAGTATCTGCTGCAATATGTATGACCTTGCTAACCACCAGCTCTCTCGGGCTTTATACCAACTAATGTGATTACTAAGCCGGTTATGTTCATTACAGTGAAAATCCGTTGTCATGGCAATTATCTTTCAATCGAAGGGTCAGTCGAGGTGATTATAGAAAGAGATAGAAAGGCTACAATGATGGTAATGATCCTCGTCATACACCATCGCTAATAAGTCGATATTTTTTTGTGCATTTGTCGCCGTAACTCCCCATTATTTGGGTCGGTGCCTCCGAACCAAACTAGGCGTTGAGCGTAATTGGTAAAAATCGCGTAATGAATACACGCATTCAATTTAAACGTCGATTCGAGGCCTTTAATTTAGTTGCCTTCGGTGTATATATACAATAAAACGCGTCACAAAGAAATGAATCCTACAATAGCATGTAATGTCATTTTTAAAAATTGGACACTAATTAAACAAACTTCGCTGTCAATTGTCCTTCGTACGAGTTAAATAAGATATTAATTTGTTGCCAATGTTGTTCCCTCGAGACATAGAATACATCAGCTTATTTGAAATGTGACATGCAACAAACAGCGAAACACGGTGCCGTGAGACTTTCAATGTAGACGGTGTTTCATTTCGAAATGTACGCCAGTTAGCGTTTTCGACATTTAAAAAAATAACACATGTTCATAGTATTCGCTTATATCAGTAATTAGAAATACTTGATACCTCGATGTGTGTGTGGGGGGGGGGGGGGCTGGGAATCGTGCCAGACGTTGCACGGTTAAAGATATACAATGCTCTTGATGATTCATTCCAAAAAACGAATGGCATGAATGGACGGCGTCTTGGAGACCAATCAAGTGACCATGGATACCGTGGGGTTTTTTAAACTCCTCCTACAGGTGGTCGCCAAACTTATTAAGAGACAATTATCGTCACTTACGTCGTGGCCAATTAGAAAGGCATTGTTATTTATGTTGAATGGAACACATACGTCAGAGTGTTCGCGTGGTGATAGTGGTGGTGTGGGTGTCAATGGTAGGGGGATTAATTCTACGAATATTCTACACCGATATGGTATAATTATGATGGGTTTACTTTTATTTTGCAAAGTGAGTAATGTTTACTGAGTGTCACTAATAGTTGAGACAACACCAATGTATACCCCTTCAAAATAACAACATACGTTGTATACGAGGTTAACAAAATATTTGCCACTTCTTTTACAATTGTAAGGGCATTTCAGATTGTTTGTACTACTGGAGAATTTACATTAGTTCTGTCTTCCCCAACACCGTCACTTATAAGCGTGTAAAAACTAATGTACCTATCTCAACTGAGACGTTCTAAACCATTCTCAAGTTCTCACTTTTGTATTCCTCGGTGAAGTAAAGCGTAGCCTTGGTTGCCATGGCACTGTTAATTATATAAATGGTTGCAACACAGTGCTGTTGTTGTAGTACGAATGTATTGTTTTTTTTATATGCTAATGACCTCACAACTAACTGTTACATAATCGGCAATTGTCCTCGCACATGAATCATTTGTAAAGTTCGATTTTCGTCTTACAAATCTCAACAAGTCACTAATAAACATCAACACACTAGAGCTCTTACAATTTAGATATCGATGCATTGAAAAAAGTTCGGACTATTTAGAGTGTATATAAAGTACGAGAAATTGAAATATCTTTGCGAAATACAAGCTGTGTTTGTGCCTGGCTTCTCTTCTGTTATAACTTCGAGAAGCCAGACAACTGCGATGCAAACCAATGAATACGATCGATCGATGTGTTTACATTTATGTGGCCTGACGACAGCGCCCACAGATTACCCTCAATACTAGAGGTATCTGAGTTTAACTTTTCGGATAAGGACATTTCGAACTTCAACCAGCCCCCACACCGCGTTGGTTAACTTATTAATATTCACAGGTACAATTATTCAATCAGTGTAACCCGTAGTAACCATGATGGCGGCCGATTTCTGCAAACTATATATACAACCTCTGATGATACGAAGAACGAGAGCGAGCACATATCTAGACGACTTTTAAAACGTAAACACGTTTGTGAACAATACATATGTACCTTACACCAACCTCTCAACTGAACATAAATGGACGCCATTTTGACCTGTCGGTTCTGAGCACTTGAGTTGAATGAGGGCCGACTAGCCCTGCCTGTCAGACCTTTGTGTAATCAATGAAGTTGATAGTATCTTATTACTAACCATGCATGTTAACATTTTCGAGTACATGAGTTATTTGATAGTGTGTCTGGCAACTCCAAATAGTCGCAAACGAAACGAAGGCATGACATGTGATGTGGTGCGGTGCTCTGCTGTACACCGGTGTTTTAAACGACGCCGTTGGTCGCACCTTTGTGTTTGGAATTCGAAGTTTTGACCTACCTTCTCCTGCCTCTTCCGTTGCCTTATTATCAACTGCTGGCTCTTCCTGTGGCTTATCCTGAGGAGCGTCCTCAGGTTTGGCAGTCTGTGTACTTGATGAGCAACCCATTTTTGTTAAATTTTAGATGAAAAAAAAATAGCTTCGTTGAAAAGAGCTGTCGATTATTCTGCAATGACAGGCGTTGACAAGGTCCCTCACTGGTAGAGTTGTCAGGCGGCAAGTGATTAGAATGGTTTGTTTACCATTAGGCTGTTACATTTATATACTGTTTATTTGTTGTGCCTGTTGTCATGGTACCGCCTCATTAATATGCGCTTACTTATTCAGCGCCACCAGCTGGACTACACTGTACTACGATGTTTGTGATAATGTCATGAATTTTTAAGTAACTGGCAGAATGGCTGCACTTCGGAAGGCAGATGTCTGGATTGTAAAAAAATATGTACGAAATGTAACGTTGCCATGGAACAACCCACTTCCCGTGTTCCCTGCCATTAAGCCTTCATTATTGTGCCTGGATAAAGAATAGGGCATTTAACTCTAGAATTAGGTAACTGCTCCAGATGATTGAGTTCAGTTGGCCCAGCCATATAGTTCTTTTCATTTATTGTGCGTTTCTATTCCCAACGTAAAAGGCATTAAAATATGTTTTGTACTGCGAGAAAGACATCTCCCATTCATAATGTATAAAACGTCCATACATAAGTTGTCGCTACACTATAATTATGTTAACACACGGGTGACCTTTGACCTGGTGTTTAATACGGGTGAGTGGTATACCACTGTAGAAAACATTGTCTATTGTCCGCGGTCATGCCACACAAAACCCGATAAAAAGAAGCCCATACAGTGAAGATACACTGAAGGTCACCGCTCTTTTCCTACCACGATGAGTCAAAAAACACTGTAGACGTCAGCACGTTAAATAAGTGAATCAAACTCCGTACAACAAACTCGAATGATTCACTTTCACGATCGAATGGCGTACATAACATATCGTTTGGGGTCAATGTACTAGGTAATATTACAAGTATATGGATAGTTACATTTCACGGAGTACCTGAGTCCTGACAAAAGAACCGACCAAGACAAATAAAAAATATTTGAATACTGCTTGACCCTCGGCGAAGTCTGTTTTTAAGATGTTGTGAGTCCCCCTTTCAAATGTAAACCTCGGGGGTATTTTTTTATCTTAGCTAACCGTCACGTACACTATCCTCCGCTGTGTTATCTATTCAGTGCCATAGTGGCCTGAAGTTCAGTCAAATTTCTGGCTTTAAAATGTTGGATTTTTCCAATCTGTGTTAGTACGTCTGGACCATTTGTAACCATAGCAACCCGTCAGTAATACTTATGGTCTATAATGAAGTACAAAACAAATTGTGCGGCCAAGATTGTACGGTTCTAACACACTGCACTATCGATCTTCCATGATCATATAGAGTTTGAGAACTTCGTGTGTGTTTTTTTAATCTCAAAATGGGTGTAAAAACTAAAATACAAATACCACATAGTTAGTACTGTAACAATATAGGTTCCATGATCCCTTGATCAAAAAGTACAACTAACATTTTAAAAGTCAGACAAACTCTAAGAATTGGGATATAAGGTTTACACCATAGCATTATTTACTACCCTGTCCATTCAGAAGGAGGGAAACAACTCGAATTTTTTAAATCAAATGATTTTTTTCTGTTGCTTCAATGAGTGCGAAAACCAAATGTTCACAATGCAATATGTCGACTTGTTAAAGCATGCCTGTCAATTATCACCCACTTGTCACCCCCATAGATTTCAGCTACCAACGTCACAGTGACGTCACACACGTAATACAGGATTCATACCTGATGTTTTCGAACCATTTTCAGAAGTTTTCGTGTCATCTTAGGCTCAGTCTTAGGGAACAAGCAGAATTTATGGCGGGGGGGGGCTGAAGAGAAAATAGGGGGGGACACGAAAAAAAATTGGAGATGCGAAGCGGGCCATGAAAATTCTAATGGTCTGAAAGGGGAACCACGAACTATGATTTTCCACATGATTTGAACCTCATGATGAGCGGACGTCGTTTACTAACTAGAGCACATTAATTTGCAAGATTTCTTGCAGCTTCGCCGTAATAAATTCTTAAGCCTAAACTTCATAACGAGGCGGATGACGTGTGATATATTTTTATAGATTAAAATGTAGCCGATATAGCCATATAATATATTTGGATTAATATTCAAGCAATAATGTGAATGTTTTGAAATGTTATGCCTGTAAATGTCCCCCTACATCAAGTCCTAATTTTCAAAAAGAAATGCTCACATTATTTGCTTACTCATTGCCTCTTACCACCGCGGCCAGGGTTGGAACCCATTCAGGTTTTGATTAAAATTTACCACGCTGTGTAGAGTGTTCTGAATCTACCGGACAACGAAGCTTTTCCAAGGGTACTCCCGTGAACCCATGAGGGATGGCCCTCACTGAACTTCTTGGGAGATATACTTAAAGAACTATCCAGTATAAATATGTAATGTATAAATATCATTTATTTCATTTTTACCGTGGGAGGGGGACACACCCTCCCCGCTAGCAATCAAGGGGTGCTGTTTCTGCCCAAAATCAGGAGTCAGAAAATAGCGATGCTAATCGGAATCGGTAAATACTGGTACAAGTTTAGGGTGTAAATAAATATACAAAATGTAGCTCTATCCTCGATCCCCTCGGAAATTAAAGTTTATAAGTTTGGCAATTGCAATTTCCAATATTTTGTAAACTATTTCATTAATTCACAAAGTTTATCCAAGTGTAATTTCCCTTATCGTATGTTATCCAGTGCTCGGATTTCAAGATGAAATTCGGGACTTTCAGCAAATGTCCACGAATATACGAACCCTGACATATTCACGATTTGGAGGAATATGGTTTACATAGAAACATATCATACGTTGTTTTTTATGACTTACGGGAGTTGTTAATATGGGATATGTTTATAAGCGCTTTCACTCAAGTGCAAATAGTAATACTTATGTTATCAAAATATTTAAATACATACATACATACATACATACATACATACATACATACATACATACATACATACATACATACATACATACATACATACATACATACATACATACATACATACATACATACATACATACATACATACATACATACATACATACATACATACATACATACATACATACATACATTCGTACGTACGTACGTACGTACGTACGTACAGACGGACGGACGGACAGACAGACAGACAGACAGACAGACAGACAGACAGACAGACAGACAGACAGACAGACAGACAGACAGACATATACATACATACATACATACATACATACATACATACATACATACATACATACATACATACATACATTCATACGCACGAACGAATGCACACAGACAGGCAGGCAGGCAGACATAGTTATACAGTAACACGTAATCCTTTACCGTTCGGAAATATATCAGAAATAAAATTATTTATAGTACAAATTAATTTGCAATTCTATAAAGATAATAAAAATATGCGATTTCATTGTCTCTAAAGGAAACCTAAATATTTTTCTGTATTTCACAAAATAACAATCTCGGTCTATGATCTCAAGAAATGGAGACGAGCCTAGAAATGTAAATATTATTCTTAGCAATACATAAATGTATCTTTCCGACCACTTTATAATAATTCAGTATTCTGTCTTCACAAAGAAACCGCATCGCACGAATTCATCCCAAATAGCAAAGCGACTTGATTATTTTTATTCATACGGGAAATGGATTGAGACCAATTTAAACGTCTATTTCATAAAATTCTGATGAGCACGGTTGCAGTGACGCGCCAGGTAAGTGGGCTACGAACGAACATGGTTACAGTCACAGAGCTAGACGTGATGAACATCTCCGGTCGGGTTCATCATTTATGTACGAGCTGAGTTTATTGGCTTTTTTTATACTAAGGTGCAATGTACATATAACCTTGAGTAAACCTTGCTTGTAGATTGTTTGTGTCTATGTCTGTCTACGTCGCTGAGAGCTATCAGAGCACAGATCAGTAACGTAGACGGCTTATTGATATCTTCAAAAATAGACTTCACAGCGTGTACTTAAAAAATCCTCCTGGGCAACCCATGTTTGACCCCTGGTTGTTTCCATATGCGCCACGTCATAGTTACGTGCCTCTAGAGAGTTCAAAGGTCATTTATCCCGATTGCAATATAAAAGTTTTCCTTAGAGGGTATTTTATACTGTATGACAAACTTAGTTTATATCCCTTACGGGGCCGATCATTATACCTGACTGTGGGGGCCGGTGTTTTCAAGTTGCCATGTTTTCTCTAACTGACCCTCCCTCCCCCATCCTATAACCAAAGCCAAAGTGACCCACAGTAAGTACCACATCTTCCAAAATGACCCCCCCCCCACCACACACACACACACACACACCCTGTATATTTTTAATATATCATTTTATAGGTCTTACTATATTGGTGTTACTATAACGCCAAATGAATGTAATTGGATATTGTTAGTCAGTACTTTACACTGCATAAATCCACGGGAGACTATAATTACGTGGTTATTATTAGTAGGTGCCAGTTAATATTCAGCTCTTTCTATAAAGGTTAGTCTTTACAAATGTAGCAAATGTTAACAGCAGAAAGCAACATAAACTAATTAATGATATAAATGCTACCTATGACACATATACCTGTTTGTGGTATTATACACAGTCTCTGCAGTAAAACCAATTACAATATACCAATTGTACAATTATTATTTATGGCTTCATTCAGATGTAGCCAATACCATAATGTTTCATTCAGAGCAAGTTTTTATCTTGAGAATGACAACTTAATTAAATTGATTAAAAACACAAATGGCTAGTTCAACCACCGGTTAAAACTGCCATCAATATATACCCAGTGGTGAATTTAATGAAAATGGAAAGATAAAACCTTAAACCCTACCGTAATTCACAACTAGCCATTCTTAAATACTATATACATGTACCCAAATACTATTTTAATTTGCTGTTTGAGAAATAGTGTTTGGGACATAAATATGCGGAAAATAAGGATGGAGGAGCGTGTACGGTAGGAAAATTGCTACTAATTACATTTGTTCAGGAGTCATTTCATGGCACCAAGCTGACACTTATCCTGTCGTTTTTCAATGTGTCCCCCATTTCAAGTGATGTTTTCCAAAATAACCCCCCCCCCACTTCAATTGGTGTTTTTGAAAATGCGCCCCCCCCCACCAATAATACCACCACCCTCACCCCCACCCCCACCCCCACATACACACACCGGTCAGTTAAAAATACATGAGAGAGATGATAGAGATATAACATCGTGGTGATGTGAGCAAAACTCTATCTTACATGCGATATCAGAAAACTATTTTCGGTTCAACTGAGGGCAGATAGATCAAAAGGTCTTACAACAGGTGTTAAACATTAGTAGTAAATTATCTTTGCCGACATTTTTTTTCCTGACTTGCCATTAACTTCATCATCAGCGATCCTCAAAGACAATCTTTGAAGTTTAGCATCAAAGCAGCATTCAAGCACTAGATTAGAATGGAATGGCAACAACAACAAAGGACTCCAGAATGATTCCCTTTGACCGAACCGACTTGGTCTATATTTTATGTTTCCTAGATCTCAGTATAAAGTTTATAAATCTATTGGTTAGTGTACAACAGGGGGTTGCACCAAAAAGAAGCAGAATATGGGTGTGGGCAAATGGCCAGGGGCAAAATTACCAAAGTAGAATGAATGTGGGCAAAGGGTAGGGGGTCAAAACAACCGAAGTTGGAGGTGACGTAAAGGTCACACAGTAACGGTCCTCAGGTTGAATTGCTCCTTCGAGTTTCAGTCATGTAGATAGAGGTTATAGCCACTTTATTGTCCCAATATTCGAAATTTAAGAAACATACATGTTATTGTTTTTTACATTAATTGATGAAAAAAAATGTTATCTCCCACCTCCTGTCGTACCAAAGGAGAAAAGTATGCAATGGTATGTCGGTATGTGTGTCGGAGTACAATCGCAACATTTAGAGAAACATACATGTACACACAAAAGCGACCGAATGGGGCTCGAGGGTGTGACGAAATCGTGAATTGGACACACGTCACCTACACTACCTGAAAATCTTATTTACAATGAAAAGTTTGGTTGTGTGTTATTGTGTCTATTTCATTACATTAGTCCGTGTGTGGTTGGTCAATGTCGTGATATGTAACTTCACATACATATGTTGTGAGACAGTGTGTTTACGTCATATTACACTATCACGACCTCTACTGACCACGGTTAAATAACGCAGCACATAATCATTAAAACTGTTACCACTATAAACACGACAAACTCATGAAATTATCTCATTTCACTGCACATTTAAGTAATTATTTTTGAAATGGCAATCCAACAGATCTTGAGTCATTTTACTTGATCGGGGCAAAGAGCAACCATACATGCAGGTGTCACTGAACATTCCTATCCTTTGCCATCACTATGGTTACTATTATGTTATTTTGCATTTTGTTTGTTTTACCAGTGTGTTTGATCACTTGTCTGCTGAAATGGTTGACCCAGACTGACAAGTTGACGTATTATTTCAAGTGTCCAGAATACATCAAATAACTATTTTACATGTGTAGTCAGACCACTTGAAGATTGTATGGTTGTTTGGTGGGTGGGTGGGTGGGGAGAACGGGATAGAGTTTCATGTGAGACAGGCAGACAGCAGTGTGTGTATTTATGTACATACGATGTGTATGTATGTATGTATGTATGTATGTATGTATGTATGTATGTATGTATGTATGTATGTATGTGTGTGTGTGCGTGCATGGATGTGTGTGTGTGCGTGTGTGCATGCATGCGTATGTATGTATGTATGTATGTATGTATGTATGTATGTATGTATGTATATGTGTGTATGTATGTATATGTGTGTATGTAAGTGTGTGTATGTATGTATGCATGTATGTACAGGATCCATTGGGAGAACAGTGCTAATGCACTGAAATGGTGTCTGTATAAAGATTAATAAATAAATAAATAAAAAAGTATGTATGTATGTATGTATGTATATATGTATGTATGTATGTACGTGTATGTATGTATGTATGTATGTATGTATGTATGCATGCATGTATGTATGTATGTATGTATGCATGTATGTATGTATGTATGTATGTATGTATGTATGTGTGCGTGTGCGTGCGTGCATGCATGCATACATGGATGGATGGATGGATGGATGGATGGATGGATGTGTGTATGATTTGGTGTAGCTATCTCTAATTTCTAATTAATGTCTACTAAACCAAATGTTGATTGAAATACACATACATGTGTTTCAACTATTTCTGTGAAATGTGAATATGTATTTACTGTACACAGAATATTGGCGGGAAAGTACCTTGTACTGACGAGGTCAACGCACTGTGTACCTAGAAACCGTAGAGTAAAACAATTAATGTTTAGTGTGTCAATTTATAAAACAACACACAACTGTACAGAATTTATCGACTTGCCTGTATTTAATGACAAAATTAAAGGGGCGAGGTATCACAATCTTTAGAAATGTGATTAATTAAATGTATTTTATTACATGTAGTGTAGTGTTGACATATTTCTCTATCATAAATGTCAGTACAGTTAATTTTCATTATTAAGGCATTTTTCATTCTAGTATACCACCAACTACGATAAATCATCATTAGTATCATTAAGACTAACAAATTTCACAACGTTACATTTGTTATTATGTATGTATCCGTTCCAATGTTTGTTTCCGTCAATGTATCCCGGTAGTAGCCGTCAGTGCTGTTACTAGTCTATATACTAAAGTCAACAGTTAATGGTTAATAATCGTTTTACGTATATACATGCCACTACATGTCATCCATGCCAAGCCCCTACACTTTATGGACTGTGCGATATCATGTACGTGTTGTCTTTAATACCCAGTCCGTCAGCACTCACTAAAAAAGACGGCCCTTGAGCGGAACAACATGACATGACGTACGAATCTAGTCGAACCTGCGCCTTGATGTAAACCTCGAGTAGGGATCGATGCCATGCACGTGACATTCCCATATATATTGGCTCGTCGCCAAGCAAACATATATAACATAGATTTTTCGATTGTTCGACCGACCGACTGACGGACTGACTGACTGACTGACTGACGGACTGACTGACTGACTGACTGACTGACTGACTGACTGACTGACCTATTGATAGATCGATCGATCGATCGATTGTTGATTGGATGATTCATTCACTTGACTCATTCATCCACTCACTAACTCACTCACTCACTCACTCACTCACTCACTCACTCACTCACTCACTAACTCCCCCACTCACTCACTAACTCACTCACTCACTCACTCACTCACTCACTCAATCCATCCGCTCATTCATTCATTCATTCATTTATTTATTTACGATCAGTCACTCATTCACTTCATTCATTCATTCATTCATTCATTCATTCATTCATTCATTCATTCATTCATTCATTCATTCATTGGAGACAAATGTAATGATAAGAACTGATTTATTTAATGTGTAACCGATTACAGACCCTACACGAAAGTGTCTATGAATCGTTTGAAGGTTGTTTATTTCCTCAGCTATCAAGAGTCAACATTCCATCTGAAAGTTTCTTCAAACAGCTCTTCAGTGAATTAATTGCTTTATATGAACTATGGATGTCAAATGAGTAATTTATTGATAAATTAATTTTGTTAAAGGAGTACATGAGGTTTTTCAGTGAGTTAGGGGTTCAATAGAAAGGTGAGTGACAGATTGATCGACTGGCCGACTCATTGAAAGCCTCGGTTACCCACTCTCGCCGTTGGGGTCGCTCTCTAAGGAGACACGTCAACGGCTTCATATACAATGCTAGGCGACTGACTGAACAAGGGACCACTGTGTATATCACGTCATACGGTTGATGCTGTGCTTGTGAAAGTGTTAACTGCAATCTGGCAATCAGGCAAACGAACATTTTATAGATGAAGTGGCAATAGCATCAGACGCAGACATGTTCAGCTGCCAACAAAATGACGTTGTAATTATGGTAAAAGTAGCATACATTAAATATAACTTGTATTATCGAAACATTAAGTTGACATGTAAATGGATAAAAATCATCTCCTGTATCCCTGTCCCTTCTGTCTGTGGGTGTGTCTCAGCTCACTACCTCACTATGTCTGTCTTTCTGTCTACGTCTGTTTGTTTTATCCTTTCTCCCTCTCTTCCCTCTCCCTCTCTCCCTCTGCCTCTCTCTGTCTGTATCTCAGTCACTCTCTCTCTCTCTCTCTCTCTCTCTCTCTCTCTCTCTCTCTCTCTCTCTCTCTCTCTCTCTATCTCTCTCTCTCTCGCAATATTTATATTCCTTTACCTATATACATCTATGTGTGTGATCTTCAAAGTCCTCTGTTGATCTACCTGTCAGTATATTTATGACACACATATATATCCACTTGTCTGTGTCTGTCTGTCTGTCTGTCTGTCTGTCTGTCTGTCTTCCTTATATATTGTTAGAATGTAAATACATGACAACAGAAAATGCTAATTATCAAATTAAAAACTACGGAATCTCTCACTTTATCTGAAATTCTCATCAAAGACAGTTTAACGTAGTGACGTCATACATATAGACTTAAAGTTGTATAAATAAATCGTCATCAAAGAGTACTAGTTGATACACTAGTCAAATGCATGTAATTGAATTTCCTATGAATGAAATAATTTGCCGGTGGCTTTCGATCACAAATATGATAGGTGTAAATAAAGTGATCTTGATCTTGAACTTCACACTTGTATGTTTGTATTTATACCACGTTAGCTTCCTTGTCTGTGCCTTTAACAACCGACGACTGCTTTCAAGCTAAACACATCGGATGATAAGAATTGTGAGAACTTGTGTGACATAGCCGTGTCCTCTATGTCATGCATACACTGTGTAGCATTCTAACAATGCGAGCGAACGACAATGTAGTTTTTAAGACTAATGTTTTGGAATGACTGTGTAGTATATAGTCGTATAAAAACACCAGGTCTCTCTGTGGCAATATTGTGAACCGTATTCCTATGGGTGGATGTAGTATGTCACAGGGAGAATCTACAGTTTACATGTATCGCGTTAATTACATAAATGTGGTTGTTCTCTGCCAACTCTCTAAACATCATTTGGGTTCAAACACCTTTTAGAGGAACCACTATTCACTACAGCAATGCACGAGTTTGCCCATAGTCCGAACCACACCGTTGACTGGACTGTTATTACCGTGGTCTTGATACCATGCATATAGTACACGGCTATATTACTTCATCATTCATTCAGACGGTTTAGACTCAAAATGTCAAATAAATTATCTGCAATCTAAGATAGATTAGATATAATTATATGTGTATATCATTATTTTCTTTCGTAATGATATACTATATATGACGTCATCTTTGAAAAAGATAACGTATTAACGACACCATCTTTGAAATGACATCCCTATGACGTCATCTTTGAACTAATATACCTGTGACGTCATCTTTGAAATAATACCTATCACATCATCTTTGAAATAATACCCCTATCACGTCATCTTTAAAATAATATTCCTATGACGTCATCTTTGCAATAGTATTTTAATGGTATCATTTTTGAAACAATATCCCGATGACGTCATCTTTGAAATGGTATTACTATGATGTCATTATATTACATTTTCATGACTCTAACAAATTCCCCGTAGTCTATTTCACCGTCTTTGTTAGTGTCCGCTAACTCAATCATGTCTTCAATGTCGTCTTCTGTTAGATTTTCACCGAGTCTTTTGATCACTGCACGTAGTTCATCGTATGTGATTGTTCCACTGTCATCAGTGTCCATAGCTCGGAATGCTTCATAGATCTCTTGCTCCGTCATCCTCTCTGAAAATTGAGAAGAAGAAAAACCACAATTGTAGATATAATATACAGTTGTACACAAGACTGATACATTTCATCGCAGTTTGTAAGCTACTACGTGCATGCAACACTAATCATTTGTTAGAGAAGCCAGAACAAAAAGACATACCTTACGGTCTTGGTTCGCCGTTGGTGGCGCTTTTTAAAACGCCCCACGTACCACCGAAGAATTCAGTCCAATTATTTATATGAATGAGTTCACGTTTTTGCGATATTAGGAAGCCTTCAGTAATTATAAGGAGCGGGGGAATGGGGGTCACTTATTACAAATCCGTTTTCGGGGAGGGCCATAATTTTAGAAAATGAGATAAGGGGAGGTCACGCTTTACTTTGACTTTGATATTGCCTAATTTTGCAGTGTTTGGGGAATTTGGCACCCCACTGCTGCCACATCGGTTGGACTTAGGAAGAAAATTACCAGACCATGTCAATCAAATAGCTGCAAACAACCATGCATGTAGTAAATTGATTGTCAAGTGCGATGTGAGGAGAGAAGTCACAGTGAGTCTCACAGGAGTAAAATTAGAACAGTTGAGTAAGATATTAGGGATAATATTGAGGAGATGTTGACCTCAGTCCTGACAATATTGGGAGTGTGCCCAACTACCGTAGTATTTTGGAGTTAACTTTCTAGCCGGCCTTCCGTTCAGCCAATGAAATCCAAACACAGGTATTGATTAATACTGTGCCGATTTTTACACAAATTCATTCCGATGGTATAGTGGTAGTGAAATACGGTTCAAACTTTCAACGTGGTGGCAGCGGTGGGATTACGTCCTTCAAATATTTGTTTCTGGGACTAGTGTCCTTTTCCATGTCTGACAGCATTTAAACCATGTTTTTGAATTTTTTAACAGGGGGAGACTGTTATGTTTTAGAGAAAGGAAATGGAGGGAGGGCCACTTTTTAGAACGAAGGAATCGGAGGAGGGTCATATTTTAAGGAACAGACTGGGCCTGATCTCCCCCGCCCCTGAAGGTCCCCTATGTTCTCATGTGTCTCGATCTATCGTTTTATATATTGAAAGATCAACCGTTGAGGGCGCGCTTGTCATCCATCTCCACTGTGGGGGAGAGATGATAAAGACGCTGAGATAGCATATTTCTTCTTTTGTGGATTTTTATAATATTAATACTCGGTTTTATTCAAACAAAAAAAATGAAATTATCACTTTATCACCATCACTTCACTAACAAACGAACGAACGAATCAAACCATAGACACACGGGACACGAAATCACAACTAAACTTGGTTATAAAATAAAAACATTTTTTGAAAGCATCAGCACGAGTAAGATTAACAATAGTTATTCTTCAATTTCCAATGTGTATCAGCCAAACTTGAGGGAGGTCCAAGTCCCTTTAAAAGAAAGCTCCTGTGGATTTCCTAATTTGGAAACTAATCACATGGTTAGCAGCAGATGAAAGGGGATATCTGTATCCAATTACAAGAAACCACCTGGTTGAGTTTATAGTTTGGAAACGACTCATCAGTTAGCAGCCAATCAGAAAGGGATATCTGGATCGAATTACAAGAATCCACCTGTTGAGTTTGTACTTTGGAAACGACTCATCAGTTAACAGCCAATCAGAAAGGGATATCTGGATCGAATTACAAGAAACCACCTGTTGAGTTTGTAATTTGGAAACGACTCATCAGTTAACAGCCAATCAGAAAGGGATATCTGTATCCAATTACAAGAAACCACCTGTTGAGTTTATAGTTTGGAAACGACTCATCAGTTAACAGCCAATCAGAAAGGGATATCTGGATCGAATTACAAGAAACCACCTGTTGAGATTATAGTTTGGAAACAATCGGGTTATAGCCAATGGAAAAGGCGTGTATGAATCGAATTACACAAAACCATCTGTTGAGTTTGTAGTTTGGAAAGTGATTGGTTAGCAGCCAACGAATGGGTAAGGGGTATCCAGATCGAATTACAATAAAACCACCTGGTGAGCTTATAGTTTGGAAACAATCGGGTAACAGCCAATGGAAAAGGAGTGTGCAGATCCAATATACAAAAAGTAATAGCCTGTTGAGTTTATAGTTTGGAAACTGATTGGTTAGCAGCCAATTGGAAAAGAGTGTAAATCCAATTACAAGAAACCACATATTGAGCTTGTAACTATCAAACCAATTTGATGAGTAGCAGCCAATTTTGGATATCGGATTATTCAAATTAAAACATTCCACCTAGTTGAGTTCATGATTTGTAAGACTAATCAGGTACCATGCATCGATCGAGAAACACCGTTATTTCAGATGACCGTCCATGTTTTTCATTGTACACAGTAGTTGTTATCTTCATACATACTGTCCTGTGACCAGAAGACTGTTTTCCAGAATTCACGTCACAGCGTAAGTAATGTATTGTGACACCCATGAAGGAGGCATCCCATTCTTTGTCACAACAATGCATCACAGACAGCGATTTTTGTGTGTTAACACACCCAGGTCAGGAGGGCGCTGTGATTGCGTGCCAGGTTTACAGTAGATATATCAATGACTATAATATTGAAGATCAAAAAATAAAAAAACATACACAACTGCCAATGCATCTTTATGTATATCTCACACCTATTAACTTCTGTACATTTACGTAATTGTGTGTAGATTTTCAGTGTCTTTTTTGTACGTTGATATTTTCAGATCGGTGTCCAAACCTTATATGTCTTTTCAACGACAAT
Organism: Glandiceps talaboti; assembly: GCF_964340395.1. Lineage (NCBI taxonomy): Eukaryota > Metazoa > Hemichordata > Enteropneusta > Spengelidae > Glandiceps > Glandiceps talaboti. Next base: position 15,579,696 of record NC_135562.1, on the reverse strand, counting down.
AAAAGAAGACCAGGTGGACAACAATAGTCATCAAACGTCTACTCGGTTTGGGTATGGTGGCCATGGCGACAGTGTAGGACATTGCTTGCAACGTATTTGTGAGATGTAGTGTGTCAAAGAAAAAATCGGAGATTGACAAAAAAACATTTGATAATGAAAATACAGTTTAGTATAAAGAGTACCAACTAATAGATTTCAAGTGCCTTTGAGTCGATCTTTACCAAACACGCAAGGCTAGACGTGGAGATTTAATGTCATAACACCGTGTCAAACATTCATGGTATACTGAATAGTGAAGGCTTTTTGCCGACGGCAATCCTGCAGTGCTCCGAAATACACAAACATGCATACACACATTCACGTAGGACGAACATAGAGGGACAGATGGTGATGATGATTGTGTTGTTGTTGTTGTTGTTGTTGTTGTTGTTGTTGTTGTTGTTGTTGTCGCTGTTGTTTTTGTTTTTGTTTTTGTTGTTGTTGTTGTTGCTGCTGTTGTTGTTGTTGTTGTTGTTGGTGGTGGTGGTGTTGTTGTTGTTGTTGTTGTTGTTGTTGTTGTTGTTGCTGCGATTCCTGTTGTTGTTGTTGTTGTTGTTGTTGTTGTTGTTGTTGTTGTTGTTGGTGGTGGTGGTGGTGGTGGTGGTGGTGGTGGTGGTGGTGGTGGTGGTGGTGGCGGCGGCGGCGGCGGCGGCGGCGGTAGTCTCGCTCGCTGCCAGACTCGTGACTATCGCTCCTAATCCGTTTATGTATGCCGAGCAGCGCAGCCGCGAGAAGAGAGGACTTGCCGCTCGGCATACATAAACAGATTAGGGACGATAGTCACGAGTCTGGCAGCGAGACTACGGCGGCGGCGGCGGATGTAACGGCGCAGCGACTTCAAAACTGAATTCATTATTCGTACATAACTTTATATAATTTCCATGGGTTTAGATTATGGTACACCGACTTCGCCTATTGATCAAATTTTGAAATTTCGGGACCTCATTAAAAATTGAATAAAAAAGTATGTTTGACGTTCAAATGTATCAAATGTAAAATGTTTGACGAGAGTAAAGTTCAAATGTATTAAATGTCTTGATAATTTTCTGAAATGATGATTCAATATTAGTGAAATTGTGTATTTTCTGTGTGAAATGTCTTTGATGTTCTCCCTCCCTTCTCTATCTCTGTGTACATGTCTGTCTCAGTCTGTGGGTGTCTCTTCCCTTTATCTGTCTTTTTGTCTGTCAGCTTGCCTGCCTGTTTCTCACTGTGTGTCTCTGTCTCTGCCTGTTTATCTATCTCTGTCTCTCTGTCTTTGTTTGTCTGTCTGTCTGTCTGTCTGTCTGTCTGTCTGTCTGTCTGTCTGTCTGTCTGTCTGTCTGTCTGTCTATCTCTGTCTGTGTCGCTCTCTGTATCCGCCTTCTCTCTCTCTCCCTCTCCATCCCCGCTCCTTCGAAAAATTAGTTTGTAAGCACATTCCCCATTGCATCCAACAATTCGGGGGGGGGGGGCAGAAAACAAATGGTTCACGTGATAACTTTTTCCGTGAAAAATCACGTCTGTTCTTAATTTACCAGCGATCATCCCTGATGTCATAAATATTACAAGGGTCCAAGCACATGATTGCCATTTTGCTAGCCACGTATTAAAGAGGAATAAAGTCGTAAAATGTTTTGACTTGACATACCATCTGTTTTTCAGTCTCTGGAAGTTTATAAAGTACACAGCACACGCCCAGCTCATAAACATACCACTTCTCATAAAGTTGAGTGTCGTTGACTTTACATATCATTGATCGTATTGTTTCTTTTTACATTGATTTTTAACAGACTGTTGTTATATTTTCATCAACTCAGTCAGTTACAATTTCTTGAAAGTGACGTCAATAAATGCGTAAATCTTCTTAAAGTTTAATTGCTTAGAAAAGAATAAAAGAATGAATCCTAATCGTCCAACACACTGAACTCTCCACTCTCTACTCTGTCTGTCTGTCTGTCTGTCTGTCTGTCTGTCTGTCTGTCTATCTGTCCCTCTATATTTGTCTGATTGTCTGTCTCCCTGTCTCTCTGATTCTGTGTCTCTGTCTCTGTCAGTCGCTATCTGTATATATATAATATACATACATACATACATACATACATACATACATACATACATACATACATACATACTAGTACATACATACATACATACATACATACATACATACATACATACATACATACATACATACATACATACCACTCTCTCGCGTGATACGTGATAGAATTAAGCTGAAGTTTATGTACGTTTACAATTGACTGACTTCAAACCTGATATTAAGATATAACTCGTAAACGATCCGATGACGTAATTTATCACACGCGTCAAAAAATGTCAGAAAATCTTTACTATGGAATCAACTATTCTAACAATGTCAGAAGACAATTGTAATGGCATAGACGACATGTACTGACATTAACATTAGACTGGAATGTGGTTTTCTTTAAGTATTTTCACTCGAGTATAAAGCTTATTAACTCAGCGTGTGTTACTTTAAGAACAGAATAATAACAAATACAACTTTCTTGTGAGGAGCAGAGAAATCCCAATCCAAAAGCTCGTGTTTAATGAAACAATAGCTTTTGTATTTTCTTTGATTGTGTAATTTCACGCAAGACTTCCAGAGAGAATTAAGAGGAGAAATTCTAAGGTTTTTGACAACAAAGAACTAATTTATATCGTGTAAGCTTTGAATTTATTCCGAGCCCACTTTACAGTATAGCTTTGTATCTGTCTTCAACCACCTTACTTGTCTGTGATTCAACACAAATTTCATTGAACATATACAAAGGGGCATGGGGAATATCTGGACAAAACGTACAACACTAAGAGACCGTAAACAGAAACTCTTGATTTTTACTAACTTTTTTTGGCCAATTCCACATTCATTTTAGTATTCAGTCGCACAAATATGTATCTTAGAAACGGGTTGGTGATTGAATTAGACATGCGCAAGACGCGTTAATGATGTTGAAAGTGATAAAAAATAGTGTCTTCATTCAGTTTTGATGGTCGGTACTGTATGACTAAAATTTGTTAAAAATAATACAGTGTCTACCGATCTTACCTTGTTCACGTTCACGTTCATGTTCATAGTCGATGCTTGAACCACAACCCATGACGTCATGTACATATTACCACCAATAACTTTTCACGTAAACTGACTCTAGCACTTGTTTACACCTTCTTTACGGAGAGAAACGTTTTATGTGCAGATGACAGTATAGATCTGTTTCTGTACTCCTGACGACATACCTTGTATTATAACGGTGTACACAAGTGGAGTGTTATGGACCCTGACGTCAATTGAGAATCCTTTGGATTTGAATAGACGTCCATTTGAGTGCTGGCCTCTGTTGTCCCCCATTCTGTAGGTACATACATTACAACATTTACTGAGCATTGTCGACCGCCAATTAATACCAAGTATTTAGTAGGAAGGCAGTACCCGTGACAAAAAGAAAGCTCCATTGGCATTCTCAATACAATCTCTCAGACAACCTGTTCTGTATAGTTTGTTTCTTCGACCTTGAGATGAGTTTTAATGAAAAACAATCGTCAGTCTGTATTGTTCTTTATTGCCGTTTAGTGAGAAGAATACAATCCATTACTGTAAGAGAATCTTGCGGTTATTTTGCTAAATGGTACATGTGGGTCAGAGTTCCCTTTAAATGTAATCATTCGGACTGAGAAATATTGTCACTTTTGTATGCTTTGGTGAGAATGAAAAATGTTTGAAAAAGAAGATCATCGTTGGTCATCGGTCACTGATTCGATTGGTAGGTAGGTAGGTTGGTTGGTTGGTTGGTTGGTTGGTTGGTTGGTAGTTAAAGTTTATCGCGCTGGAGTTGTAACCAGTTGTATGATCGATGCATTTGTTGGTTTATTGTACAATGTGTGTGTGTGGGGGGGGGGGGGGGGTTGATGAATGATAGAATCAATCCGCCAATTTACATGGAAATCAATATCATTGAATTTAATCAATCTACCGATCAGACATTTTTCATCAAACGACAGACAGACAGGCAGACAGACATACAGACAGACAGACAGACAGACAGACAGACAGACAGACAGACAGACAGACAGACACTGATGGATGGATGGATGGATGGATGGATGGATGGGTGGAATATCGACTGACTAACTGACTGACTGACTGACTGACTGAATGGTTGGTTGGTTGGTTGGTTGGTTGTTGGTTGGTTGGTTGTTGGTTGGTTGGTTGATTGATTGATTGATTGATTGATTGATTGATTGATTGATTGATTGATTGATTTCTCTTTCAACTGTATATAACTCCCTCTTTATTATATTCAAATTATTGCTTTAACCTTGTATATATTATTAAACGTACCCAGATATATAGAGAGTTTGCTTTCATAGTTACTCCATCGGATTGATTCACGAATTGTGACTTTGTCTAGCAATATAAATTCACACCTCTATTCATCCGTGTATCTATTCCTGCATTCATGTTTGCATCTAATTGTTAAGATTTCCGACGACGTGACTGTCTTTAAATATGATCTTACAGAATGAATCGTTACAACTGTTTATGAAGCATACACGTTGCTATAGTTACGGCACTATGATTATACGTGCAGTTATTGAATTACGGGTACAGGATTTCCGTTAAATACAGCTGTCGTTGTGCAATGTTATTTGACACTGTGTTGATTCGGAGCACTTGTCACGTAATGTGGTTTTATTCCCCAATGCGATGAATGTAACTGTCTGTACAGTACGAGATATACACCAGCTTTTACTTGGATATATGTGCATTTAGTCTGGGAGGTCCAATCTTTTTCGTCGTGGTGTTCTTTTATTGTGAATATATCTATATTTGATTCAAAGTCTTGCATTTGATGTACTCGTTTTAGTTGTTTTTATATCCTCGTTCTGTTTTTACTGACAGACATTGAAATTTCCTGTGAAGGATTAATACATTTGTATTGTACTGTGCTGTACTGTATTTTGTATTTTATTTTGTATTGTATTGTATTTTATTTTATTTTGTATTGTCTTGTATTGTATTTTGTATTGCAGTGTATTGCAATATATTGTATTTTGTATTGTATTGTATTGTATTGTATTGTATTGTATTGTATTGTATTGTATTGTATTGTATTGTATTGTATTGTATTGTATTGTATTGTATTTTGTATTGCAATGTATTGCAATATATTGTATTTTGTTTTGTATTGTATTGTATTCTTTCATTAATCATTGTCAGTCAGATTCCGCTACTGCTCTTTTAAACAATTGTATTGAGAATGACAATATTGAGGTAGACGATTTTGTGTCAGCCATTCAACATATTTTTGATGACGCAGCATCTAAGTGTAATATGGTCAAGAAAGTGTACAGCTTGGGTAAAGAACGCCAGCGAAAACAACCCGATTGGTTTGACTCAGAGTGCAAAAAATTAAAATTGGAGAAGTTTAGGTGCTTGAGGAAATTTCGCTCTGAGGGTAACGTTTGTTTTCTCAATAGTTTTAAAAGACTGAGATCAGAGTTTAAAAATATGTGTAATGTAAAAAGACGAAAATTTCTTGATACTCGTAGAAAGCAGTTGGCTACTTCTATCAACGACCCAACCCGTTTCTGGCATACTCTCCATAAAATTACTTCTTTTAGAACACGCACCCCTTCTCTTCTGCCAGATGTTTGGTTCAATTATTTTAGTAAGCTGTTCCAAAATGATTCTGAACCCCCACCTTTTCATTTATCGGATGATTTTACCCATTTGTTAGAATCTACAGTTGATGACGTTTTCCCTATTGAAGGAGATTTGACCTATGATATTCTGAATGGTCCTATTACAAACGAGGAAATTTTATGTAGTATTGCAAACCTGAAAAATGGTAAATCACCAGGACCTGATAAAGTTTTGGGCGAATTTATGAAGACCTGTTCACATTTTCTTGTACCATATTTAAATGTTTTGTTCAATAGAATTTTAGACACTGGGTTATTTCCAACAGAATGGTCAAAAGCTATAATTGTACCTATTCACAAGAAAGGACCTATTAATGTACCAGATAACTATAGAGGTATTTCTCTTTTAAGTATCTTTAGTAAAATATTTACCTGGATTTTAAACAGGCGTCTTACATTTTGGGCAAAGGCTTTCGATAAAATTGACGAAGCGCAAGCTGGCTTTAGACGAGGTTATTCTACTGTCGATAATGTATTCATCCTTCAGTCAATTATCCAGAAGTATCTGACAATGAATAAGGGGAAATTCTATTGCGTATTCGTCGATTTTTCTAAAGCGTTTGACACGGTTGAACGTCAGAGGTTATGGTATCTCCTTTTGAAAGGTGGTGTGAAGGGAAAGATGTTCAGAATGCTTAACAGTATCTATAACAGTGTCAAGTCTTGTGTGAGAACAGGTGATGGTAATACTGAATATTTTAACTGTCACAGTGGCGTACGCCAAGGGTGTATGCTTAGCCCCTTCTTATTTTCATTTTTTATCAATGAATTAGCAAGGGAAATCCATGTTACTGGCCAGCGTGGAGTGCAGCTGTCCCCAGACTTAGTTGAAATCATGTGTTTACTATTTGCAGACGATGTTGTAATGTTTTCTGACACAATTATAGGACTTCAAAAATTATTAACCACTCTAAGTGAATACTGTAGTAAATGGCAGATGACTGTCAATTTATCTAAGACAAAAATAGTAGTCAAAGAGAGAAAAATGGGTTTTTAACGGGAAGGCACTTGAAGTTGTTTCATACTACAAATACCTAGGATTATTGTTATCATGTCGTTTAAAGTGGTTTCAAGCCACCAAATTGCTATCACAACAGGGCAGAAAAGCTTTTATAAACGCCTGGAGCAAGTGTAATAGAGTTGGTACCTTGTCATATGATACTTTCTTTAAGTTGTTTGATTCAATGATTTCACCAATTTTGACGTATGGATCTGAACTTTGGGGTTTTCAAAGTTACTTGTCACTAGAAAGGGTACAGCTTTTAGCATGCAGAATATTTTTAGGGCTTCCACATTGCGCTCCAAATTGTGCTGTTCTTGGTGAATGTGGGAGATACCCAATATATCTAATAACAGCAAAAAAATGTATTAAATATTGGGCCAAACTTGTAAATATGCCAAATTATAGATACCCAAAAAAATGCTATAATATGCTTTACCAAATTGAAAACTCTGGTTTAAGATCTAAGGGTACATGGGTCAGAGAAGTACGAACCTTACTCTCTATTTCTGGTTTACAAGATATATGGGACGCACAGGAAGTTGACAATATAGACCTTTTTATAGGCACATTCACCACTAGATTTAAACAGTTTTTATTTTTAAATTGGCACAGTGAAATATCAACCTTAGATAAACTAGAAGATTACAGAAATTTCAAATCCCTGCTGCAACCTGAAAAGTATTTGTTCTCTGTTACCATTGACAAACATCGGAAGATGTTAGCACGTTTCAGGTGTTCTGCACATTGCTTAAAAATCGAAAGTGAGAGAAAATATGGCATAGAGAGACAGGATCGTATTTGTAAACTTTGTGATTTTAGAGAAGTTGAGGATGAATTCCACTTTCTTCTGAAATGTACCTTTTTCAACCAATATCGCAACAAATATATTCCTGCCTATTATTATTCACCACCATCCTACGAAAAGTTTATTGAAATAATGCATAGTGAGAACGGAGATATATTGCAAAAGTTGGCTGTATTTCTTTTTCATGCTCTTTCTCTGAGGAAAGAAGCAGATTCTTTGTTGTGAGCGACATTTTGTTTTCCTTTTTTCTGCTTTTAACAAGTGAATGTAATTATGTAAATGTATTGCATTTTGGGCCAATGGCCATGGACTGCAATAAACGACCTATATATATATATTGTATTGTATTTTGTAATGCATTGTATTGCAATGTACTGTATTGTATTTTTTATTGTATTGTATTTTTATTGTATTGTATTGTATTGTATTGTATTATATTTTTATTTTGTGTTGTACTGTATTATATTGTGTTGTATTGTATTGTATTTTGTGATATATTGTATTGTATTGCATTTTGTGTTGTGTTGTGTTGTGTTGTGTTGTGTTGTGTTGCGTTGCGTTGCGTTGCATTGTGTTGTGTCGTGTTGCGTTGCGTTGCGTTGCGTTGCGTTGCGTTGGGTTGGGTTGCGTTGCGTTGCGTTGCGTTGCGTTGCGTTGCGTTGCGTTGCGTTGCGTTGTGTTGTGTTGTGTTGTGTTGTGTTGTGTTGTGTTGTGTTGTGTTGTTTTGTATCGTAGGTCCAGTTCTTGGTTAGTCTACAGTAGAGAAGGTGATCAGGCTAAAAAATGTAAACATGTACCAAGAAGGTCAATTCAGGCAAAATAACGAAGGTAAAATAGCAATGAACGATTAGCCGACATCTACATCGGATTTTAATCAGATTGATTTTGAGCGTAAGCTAGTCAGATTTTTTGAGAAACCCTTTGAGCTCAATTTTGCTGAAACTATGAAGTTTCCGTGCGAATATCATCCCAATTACTGAAAATAAATCAAGTCGAAATATCCCTGAGGTGAAAATAACGGCTTTTTATTTACATCACATAAATATTTTAGATAGATGAGTGCACCCTGAGAAAGTTCAAACCAATTAAGAAAATACTTTTTTGATCACTGTACTTAAACACGGTTAAGGAGGTAACCAATCATGTAGACTATAAAATATTGCCCACGGTTACATTATATTGTCGTTCACTGTCAATGCCAGTGTTTTGTAATTTAAACCGGAAGTACGTCATTTGCCAAATGAATGCCATCAATTAAAGTATTGTATCAAAAATAAATGTTGGTGAATGGTCGGTTACGTAATCAAATTTTCACTTAAATACAGACTGTAATTGTATACACAGTGTTAAACCTGCACTAGCTGCAACTGAGATTTTGTTTTCATCAAGTAACCAAAGAACTGTTCACTAAAAAATACCTATCAATTACTCATAAAAAGACATTGTATCTGTTAATTTGTATCAATATTTTCTGTAGAAATCTTGAGCAAAAGTTTAGGGTTGAATCTGTCGCCATTTTGAACTGCACAAGTTGTAACTGGAGTATCATTTCGCGATGGGACAATATCTATATATCCACTGAAAATTGTTGAAATGCCAATTATTATAATCAGACATGATTTTACATTGTTAACCAGTGGTCGATATTGACCATACGCAGTACAGAAACTGGTCGAGATCATGATTGCCGTTGAGGGCGCTGATTTTAGGGGTCGGACACAAAATCAATTTGATTTGATTTGATTATGATGTATAAGTTACAAAACAATTTTTACTCACGGGTAATGCAATACTATTCAGGGTGTATGATAGTAAGAGTAGGTTACTGTATTAAACATTCCAGTTGCAGCTGGTGCAGCTTTAAGTCATTTTCTATCAAAACGGAAGGGGTTCAAATCCTTGCGAATAGACGGACGGACAGACAGACAGACAGACAGACAGACAGACAGACAGACAGACAGACAGACAGACAGGCAGGCAGGCAGACAGACAGACAGACAGACAGACAGACAGACAGACAGACAGACAGAGATATGTATATACACTGACGTTGAGGTAGATTGTAAGTTTTAGTGCACTTTTTTCATCAATATTCATGTCTGTCAATCGTCCCTAACTGAAAGCATTTAATTTCATACATTGCAATGATATTAGCAACAGAAAGCTACCGCATAGTCACTACACGTTACTCCGTCTATCTGGTCTTCGTTGTAACACACCAAACCTTCTAGGGCGCTATAGTGACGTAAAATCTCGTTGTTGTGAAGAATGGCTGCTCCATTCTGAGAACGGGACTTGATGGCATAGGGAGCCTCACATACGTCATTAGGGTACATTTCCCGGGTACTGGATAATGTTTCGAAATCTCCAATGTTGTCGGCATCATAACTGTCCAGCCACTCGGACCATGAACACAAATAACCTTTATTAAAAATAACATATAAGCAGTTAGTACGTAGTTGCTATAGACAGTGTCGTGGTTGCTAGGGATGAAAGTTATACGTCATAATAATAGCTTGTCTTCTTAGTAAAAATTACATTTACCTCACAATTTGCTACACTTACTTGCCAATGTTCCTTCTGGTAATAAAAGTCTATATGCGCTCCCAACGGCAATGATCAAACAAGTATGGCGTCGAGTGGACAGTGGTTTCAAAAAGCGACAAATTGAAATTATTTTTGAATACAATATTGATATTCTCCTATCTACGTTTCACTTCAACTTTGTAGTGTACTCTCATTGTTACTCGTTGCACAGACCCATAACAGTACAATCCTTTATTACGACGATGCGATGTTTCTTCAGCTCACTTCGTCACAGATTATGCTGACACATATATAACGAAAATCATAAATGCTGAAACAAAATGTCTCCTAGCTAGACAAGCCATAAAGACTCTTGATATGGCAAAATGGCAGAGAAAGTGGTCGAAAATAGCAAAACGTCACGATTACCAAATAGTCTCTCTGACTGTCTGTCTGTCTGTCTGTCTGTCTGTCTCGTGTTGTCATATCGTTGTTGTTGTTGTTGTTGTTGTTGTTGTTGTTGTTGTTGTCGCCGTATTCGCCGTCATCATCATCATCATCATCATCATCATCATCATCATCATCATCATCATCATCATCATCATCTTGTTTTGTCACTGCTATAATCGTGATGCCAACCTGCCTTGAGAGTTCGTACTCACCTTCCTGTAATACACGGACGACACATACAATGTACTCCACCTGGCCTCCCTGCCAGCCCGTGAAGCCATAGTAATTGATCGGCATTGGCTGTGCATTATGTAAAGCCACGTGAAGTTCGCTCTCTCGAAGAACTTGCAAGATATCGTTGTCGTTACCAAAATAACGCACCCTAAATTTGCGGAAATATTCCGCGTCCAGCACACCGGATGAAACTTCAGTTGCCACGTCTTCACACTGCATAGTACTACTATTGCAAAATCTAACGGCGTTCTCCAAATGTGTCCCGTTTGTCCGATCCAGAATTATCTCATACACGTTTACGGTGCCTAGAGTTGGATCTTCCCCTGCAACTGCAATGTGTACGTTCTCTGTCTGTCCCCTGACCATGAAACGATGGGATGATGCTTCATATGCCATAGGTATATATGTATAGTTATAGTCAAAACCTGTATAGCCATGGTACCATATATTACAGCCTATAAAAAAACCAGACAGAGTTTAAACTTTGAGTGCATGGCTAATGGCTGGAATTATATAGGAGATTGTTTGATAGCCTACGAATTGAAATTATACTACTAACATCGTTTGTGATAAAAAGGTCCGTGCGCACCAATATAAAACAAAAATAAATATATTTTCCGATAACATGCCTTCTGAAATTATGGGCTGGGAGAGAACTCGGAGGTGCCAGCCCCTTTTTTGCGATTTGGCAAAGTGCAGTGAGCGCAGTGAGCAAAACATGCACATTGTCATATTGCCCTTCAAGTAAAATTGGTGAACCAGAAAGAACACAGCCATGATGAAACAGGTAAAATTCGCACCATTTTATCTTTTTAAGCTTCTGTTTTGAAAGAAACGTGCTGATCCGTTGAAGAAATCTCTCAAAAAAGCGCGAGATTTGAATGAGAATTTCTATTACACAGGGTCAGATGTGGGAAGGCGGCGATCACCCGGAATAAAGTGAACGACACAAAACGATGGAAATAGAGGTAAATAAAGACATCTAGCCCCTTTCACCACATCAGATTTTAATCATAAACTGAGTTCTGACGTGAACGCCGCGACAGGGACCGATTTATCAAATTTTACATACCGTCATTTCCAGAAGTTGTTTCACTCTCAATCTCTTCCTCCTGTAAAATATCGTTTGAGAAATGTGACGTTAAATTGGCATAAAGTGGGTTAATGTTTAATTCTTGGCAATCTCAGAGGTAGTTCTGTTCAACATAGCTTTCTTTTACTGGTGTGTGTGTGTGTGTGTGTGTGTGTGTGTGTGTGTGTGTGTGTGTGTGTGTGTGGATGTGGATGTTGGGGGGGGTATATGCAAACGTCCATTTTCTAAGCACTGTACATTCATGTAATTCACGGGTACAAGCTAGGTTATCAAGACACTTGTAGGCCCAAACATAAATGATGAACACATTTCATGATAACTTCAAAGATCTTGTAAATTAGCCAGTAGTGAGAAAACCTTTCAGTTCCGACTCGTCTGTCTCGTAAGAGGATAAATCGACATTTTGTATTTGCAAACAAAAGAGGCGTATTTGAACTTAATGATTGCTTATCACGAGATTTGATTCTAAGACAGTCAACATCACGATGTCCTTTTAAAAGGGCCAGATCAGATGAGCATTAAAACCAAGGTGTGAAAAACTGTCGTCTAGGTCCAGAAGAAAAGAAAGATCCTGGGTAATCCTTATGACTCCTATTGATAAGCGATAACACTAGTGTGAAAATATGTTGTCATGGCATGTTGGAAACGTGTTTCTGATGAGTGAGAGAATTCTAATATGATCCTACCTCCGCCACAGACTGTATTTCTACATACACAACGACATGGTCGCCATCATATAATTGCAAACCATCCAGTTCTTCTTCTCCAGCACTCTTTAATTCACACAGCCCGCTACTGTAGTTATAAATAAAAGAGCGGCAATTTTTTTCCCGCGCACACATTTCAGCACAGGAATCGACAGTTTGGATGTTCGTGTTATTACTCAGTGAATATCCATACACGCCAGCATCCGTCGAATATCGCATATAATCTCTGCATTCTGTGTTTGTGTATCCAAGTCGCGCAAGCGTCAAGAAAAGACCCAAAAATAGTGATATCAGCATGCTACTAAAGGGTTGCCGAAATTTCAAACACATGTGTGACGTCATAGGCATATCTAGATCTCTAGGGAGAATTATGACCAATGAAAGAACCGAACAAATCTGATGGTAATAATAATATGACGAGCGTAATGAAATGATAACGATTGCAAATTAGAAGGTAATTGTTACGTCATACACGGGCAAATCATTTCTAACAACTTTCTCTTAGTTTGCGTTGGGGGCGCTCCATGCAGCTGAAGATAGTAATTGGTGTTTCATACAGCGCTTTCACGGTACGGATCTATAGCGGTACAGCGACTAGTCTATCAGCTAGCCCTCGGATGTTCTTCCGATAAAATACGACACACAGCCGAACAACGCTATCGAGGATGGAACATCCGAGTTCGGGCAGGCCCTCACATGCGAACTTCGTTCGCTTATAGTTTTAGCATCGAAAGAAAGCCCGAACGTCTAGCAGCAAGACTATACAGCGGCCCTTAACTTCCTCAACTCCCTGGGGAGCATGCAATCCATTGCAGCCTCTATAAGCGTATAAGATTAAAGCATTCACATTACAAACCTCTATCCCACCAGGTCCTCAATTATAAAGCTGGGTTGACTGAGGGTACAATTGTGGTTCAAATCTTGCCCAACTTTAGCCATTTAGAAACAAACAGCAGCGACGGGGCTTGAATGAACCAACAACATGCAGATTCCATCCACCCATCATCACTACACACGATACATGTATATGTATGTACAGTGACAGTACCAGTCAATATGTATACCTTTCATACAGACAAGACATTAAATAAACGTAGCTAAAATACGTCACATAAAACAAGCCTTTTAATCATTCATCTTCATGTAAACACATTTAGAGTCCGGGTGACCGTACCTGTAAGTCAAGTGTAAACGCCCTCGATGTGCAACTAAGTCGTCCATTAGGGAGCTTTCAATAATCACCAGGGGGTGGGGGCGTGAGAATTGGGGAGGGGTGTCACCTTTTACAAACCGGTTTTTGGGGGAAGGCCTTATTTTTGAAAATGACTAACTGTATTGTCTAGCTTAGTATTATTTTTGTAATACTGACATCTATGCACAGTTGTATGTCAACTCCGTGCAATATAGCCGGTAGGTGCACACTTACAAAAGTAATATTATTTTGATTGTTGGGGATGGTCACTTTTTAGCACGACCGAACTGGGAGCGGTTCACATTTTACGTAGCAGCACGGCCGGGCCTGATTTACCCTGCCCCTTGTAATTACTGAAGGCTCCCTTATATCAAAAGAAAGCCCGACGGGATAGCAGCTAGATTGGAAGAGATTCTGAAAGTAACGGTACAACAACGTTTGCTAAATGAGCTTACCACAAGTACTGATATAAGACACATCCTATAACATAATTTTAGGAGATCTTAATAAATTAAATATGGCCAACATTGATAAAACGTCCAGGGGTGTGAAATACAAACTGAAACAAGTCTTCATTAAAGAAATAACCCCACCTATTGATACACAGGTGTGTGTAGGTGTGTGTGTGTGTGTGTGTGTGTGTGTGTGTGTGCGTGCGTGTCTTTGTCTGTGTCTGTCTGTGTGTCACGGTGTATGTGCAAGTGTAGGGGGTGTGCGTGCGTGAGTGCGTGCATGGGTGTAGGTGTCGGTGTTTTCTAAATTGGCTATTTGCCGAAATGCATTGAACTAATAATTCGTGAAGGAATTGTCACTCTTCGAATGTGAAAAAATTAGAGTTCACTGTATGCAATTAAATGTAAAATCAACAGTCGGTTGCGGAACAAGTCCTTTCATAACCCATAACCTTAATAAGTTGTTTTCCGCAAACTTGTCTGCTGTTATCACTTTCCTGTTTTGTTACTTATTACGATTATTAGAATCACAGCACACATTGATGTTATGAACGGTAATGCCAGTATCACCCATAGCAACACCAAACCTATGAGAAAAAACGAAACCAGTTGTAAACTGAATGCATCGTGCGAGGATTTCTGTTCCTATATGATTTGTTATCATAAATCCGACAAGATTCTATGCTCCTATCATCTCCCGTTCCTTGACAAAACAAGTGAAAGGGAGGTTTATGACTAATAGATTTTATATTTATAGTACCCCACTTTCACTGTCGTATTGTAAAATTCACACAGTTACCTTAAAGGTTTCTGAAAATATGTACTTTTAGATCGTTATCATTAATTGTGCACTACAGTACTCATAATTGGTAATTAGGGTAAAAGTGCGCCCTCTGTGTTGGTCGACTTAACATTTTTGATAACGTCGTTATACTGATTAGTTACTCACGCGATACACATCAGTGTGGTCGCATCAATCACAATGATTGATTGATTGATTGATTGATTGATTGATTGATTGATTGATTGATTGATTGATTGATTGATTGATTGTTTGTTTGTTTGATTGATTGATTTATTGATTGATTGATTGATTGATTGATTGATTGATTGATTGATTGATTGATTGATTGATTGATTGATTGATTGATTGATTGATTGATTGATTGGCTGGTTGACTGACTGACTGACTGACTGATTGATTGATTGATCTCTATGGAAACAAACTTGCTAATGTATTGAACAAACTGCCATTTGACCTTGAAGATGAAGTCATGGTGAAAGGTTCTGTGAGGTTTCAAACAGAAAGCTAACCCTGGTAAAAATGTTTTAAAATGTTAGTTTTCATGGCAAATATAGCTAGTGTTTGGCCATATTGGTCATGGTCTTGAAGTTAAGTGGCATACATATGTAACCCACGGTGCCTGACATTTGTGCCAGGTTTGGTTGAACATTAAATGGTGGATGTCAGAGATAGAACTCAGTACATGGTCATGGTGAACGAATGGGTAGAGGAATGGACGGACATAGGTTATTCCTACTGCCCCCACAGAGACGTCGACCGTTTGGGGCTACAAACAACACGAACACATGTATACCTACCCTTAGAACACTGGTTATGGGAATGACCACACATTTGCACACCCTGTCTCGCATTTCTGACACCTTTATTAATTTCCATTGTAGACAAAAAGTTGGCTGAAGGGTCGGTTTTCTCAATAGTCTCGGTTGCTTCGGTCTTCAGACTGGTCATGGTGTAGGTTTTCTCCCTATCAGTAATCATTGGTGACACCAAGCTGGTCAGCGTCTTAGGATAAGTCGAATGGAAAGTTTCATCTTCCCGGTTCACTACAGTTTGTTGTCCTGTTGACAGCTTAGACATCAATGTTGTCCCTTCATCTTGCGTTGTTGTAGTTGTTGTAGTGACTGTTTCGGAGGCGCTTCGTTCGGTCCTCGGTGGAGTTATGGTTATTGAAGATGGAAATAAGGGTGTTACGATTGATGGTGACGTATACACCGTTGTTGACTCCGTTGTTGTTCTCAAAGATGTGGTAGTTTCCGTTGTCGTGGGTGAAGGAGTAGAATTGAACTTGGTTGTTTTTGAAGAAGGTGATGCCGTGGTATGACATACTCTGGTGGGACCTGTGTGAGACAATACATAAGGATTATTACGCGCACAATACATAAGGATTATTACGCGCACCAGGAAATTCGAACACATAACCCCTATTCTAAAACAACTTCATTGGCTTCCAGTATCTCATCGTATTGTTTTCAAACTTCTGCTCTTCACTTATAAAGCCCTAAATGGAATCTCTCCACAATATCTCAAGAACTTAATTACACCCCGTTCTTCATTACGCACTCTTCGTTCATCGGATAAATGCCTTCTGCATGCACCCAAATGGAATCTGGTTTCCTATGGTCGCCGCTCCTTCTCTTCAGCAGCTCCTGAACTTTGGAACTCTCTACGTATACCCCTGGACATTAAAACCTCTCCCAATGTTAACATTTTCAAAAGACGCTTGAAAACCCACATATTTCAGAGAGCTTTTTCATCTCCTTTCTAACTCTAAGCGCCACTGAACATTGTTTTCTTTGGATATTTGGCCCTGTTTGATACAACCATGCTGAAACCAACAAGAAACTGCACCTGATACACTTTACGACAGTTTCTATAATGAAACAGTCAGTACAAGTTACTTTGTAGTGACATGGCTATAGAGCATGTCGTTGGATACATAACTAGAGGTACTGTGTTCATGACCTGGCCAAGGTAAGCGATTTTTACACATACTTTACAGAGCGAAATGTGCATAATTAGACGTGGGTGGTGGCATACGGTCTTAGGCAGGACAGGACATGTTGGTTGCATTGTAACAGTTGGCAAGGTGGGGACAGTGCCATTGAAATAGTGAACAAGCTGCAGACAGTTTCATTCATGGATTCAAGTCTCTGCAGACACTTTCTTTCACGGATTAACAGTATGTGTTTGTATGTGTAAAAAAATGTCCCGTTAACTGAAAAAAAAGTGTCTGCTAAATGAAATTGAGAGCACGGTTGAAATAATGGGGACGAATTATATTATTACTTGTACGTCATGTAAATAGTATATCTCTTTAGTTGACAGGACCAGAGGCTAGATTAGATCCAAGTGAACTATTCCCATGGTCCTCGCCAGAATTATTACTTTAGTTTGTGTTGTTGATATTATTATCTTTTATTTTTAGTTTTATTTTTAGGTCTTTCCAAAATTTGCTATGATGCCGCTCTACTTCCTGTCTGTGTGTACCTTGTGGATATCCATGGGTATAGGGTACTTGGTTAATGATACTGCTTTCCTGGATGTCTGAACAATACGAAAACCATCCCAGATTTACACTTCTACAGAATAATGAATGACAAAGCTCTTAAGAAAAAGACTTCCTTTGAATAAATAGATAATCAGATGTAGCATTCTCACTCTCAGTCGCTACCAATCATTTTAGGCAGATATTTCAAACTTCAATAATGCGTTCAATGCTGATAACAGGACAAGTGAATAGCGAAGGTCAAAGTGCAATTACATATCTGCAATGTGGACAGCTTATGGGGTTGCCCAAATAAATGATCATTTATTTTATTTTTGTATTTGTTAGTGAGCCACTCGTTCATTAAACAATATTCAGTAAATACTATAAAGGACATACTTGTGTGTTATTTCAGTAAAGGAATACCATAGTCACGGAGCTAAGGGCTAAAATGTACAAAAACTACCGTTAAAATACCATACACATATCAATTTTCTACAACAGCTGTTGAGTTGAAGTACTGATATTTGCAGAAGTATTGCATCTTGCAAAACATGTCAAATCAACCATTTAATACATACACCCAGTACACTAAACGCCGGATATTTTCTCTGTGGCAAATGCTAAATGACACTAATGTTTTTATGAGATGAAAGATATATATTTTTCCTGGTTAGCAACAGAAAAGTAACAATAAACAAGCTAAGATTATAACATATAGCAAATCAATTCAGACAAATCTCGCCATTGTACAGGATTTTATGAAAATATCGTTTTTTTAAAAATGATTTTCGAATCATACTTTTTTAACCAGTGAGTTTCTGATACCGATTTCCATCGGGTCAAATACCTATGATTTTTTGTAGAAGGAGAGTCAACAGACTTTCTTGAAAGGTATGTAGAATATTTGTAAGGAAACACGGGAAAATATATGCACCTGTGATCACTTCACACAATGTAATCATTTCTTTGAATAGGTTTGACAAAATAAATTTATTGTTAAATCTCTATACACAGACTGACTACCCAAGTTTTTGATTTTGATTTTAGAAAGTATTAGTTGTTGGTACATTTTCATCCAAAATGTGCAACTTTTATTTTTTTGATTCTTAATCACACTTCTGGTACATGTCATTCAACTATAAACTGTATGCTTTAAAATGTTAAGACATATTGCGTATCTCGGAAGTGATGGCATAACTGAGGAACATCCCAGCATACAAATCAGAGAGAATTGTGGGCAAAATATACAGTGGGGTTGCTTGTCATCCGAGACACATGTCAAAATCGTGTGTGTGTGTGTGTGTGTGTGTGTGTGTGTGTGTGTGTGCATGTGCATGTGTGTGTGTGTGTGTGTGTGTGTGTGTGTGTGTGTTTCTTTGTTTGTTTGTTTGTTGACATATATGATGTGTTGCATCGCAATTATTATATAACATCCTACCAATTTCAAGTTCGGGCAATATTAAGTTTGATAAAGCATGTAAAATTCTGCTCAGACACAAAGGTCTGTTTGAGTGGCCCTAGCCGCACTTGCTAGGTTTCCAGTGTGTTTCTGGCGAGAACCATTGCTATGCTTTAGATTTCGGCCTTTTGTGACCCAGAATAAATGAGTAAAAGTAAGGATTGGGGGTTGGGGTTGGATTACAACAAATGTAGGCAAACATTCACAAGCTGAATTAGTTACAAACAGGGAAAGTAAACAATGAATTGGATAAGTAACACTTGGTTGTGATTAACATACTGACTGACCCTGGTTTATCTCACAAATGAAAGGCAGTGGTACATGACAGGCACCATCATTCCATACACTTGGTGGTCTCCCTGATCTCATGTCCATCACTAAGCAATCTTCATTGTCACCATAGTTGTTCGGCTGACCTGGGCCCCAATTAAAGTATGTTAGCTCACATGAATCAGTACATTGCCATATACCATCAATCTATGAACAAAATTATAATAAATGAAGAAAGAAAGAAAGAAAGAAAGAAAGAAAGAAAGAAAGAAAGAAAGAAAGAAAGAAAGAAAGAAAGAAAGAAAGAAAGAAAAGAATATATTCAACTTGAGCATTTATGAGGCAGCATTTATCTCTAACTTGGAAACCATCTTCTTGAGATGGTGATTCACTTGATTCCATTCAAGCTCAGTGTAACACCGAATCTAGTCTTTCTTTAATCCATTGTACGTATGGGCCACCATACAAGTCTTTCTTTACTCCATTGTATGTATGGGCCACCATATATAAGGCTTTCTTTACTCCATTGTATGTATGGGCCACCTTTTGGCTTTTGGCTTTTGGCTTTGTTGGTTTTCAACATTCAATATATAATAAGATGGGGCGCCCTGTCCGGTGAATTATGAAAAACAAGCATGTCTCATGCAGTGTCCGGAGTTTCAGAAGGAGCGGACGTAATTTGTCATGGATTTTTCTCCTATAGTTTACTCTCGTCAAGTCTTGTGATTTAGAAAATACAATACAAATTTGTAATTTTCAACTCACAATTTGATCATGACATCCCAGCCACCAATAATAATCCCAAGACACTGTGCCAGCATAACGTTTGGGATATCCTGTTTGAAACAAAAATGTATTTTCTTCTGCTGTATCAGGAACTGCTAGTACCGACTGCATGTTGATACAGGCTTGATTCGCATCTGACCATGACAGAAGCTCCCCATCACTAAACCAGTAACAAGACGTTTGAAATGCCTCATACCCAGCTGGACACTCTCCTTGGGAGAAAGATACAATCATTTCGGCAGCCATCTAGAGATGCCCCTATTCAGAACGTCGTCGTTTTGTCAGTAGTAGACAATCTTAACCGGCCTTGAAGGTACCCGAAAAGTCTTCCCTGTATCGCATTATATAATCAAATTGACATGTATTGATACAAAAACACAATAATATAACGGGCACCGCTGATGTAGATTCAAGCAATGTGTTTATCAGTTTGTTTATGTCTACGAATGATAGCCATATGGTGTACTACAGTATGACAAAATAACTTTCACAGACATAAACAAACTTATAAGAACATGAGTGAACCTACGTCAGAGGCATCCGCTGTTGATTTGTATCAATGTATGTCAGTTTGAAAATATGACAAGGAAAAGACATCTTGGCACTTTCAAATTCAAAGCCAGTTTTAATTGTCTACTATACTAGTACTACTACTGATAAAACGACACTTAGTTACTCCAAAAATTTGCTCTTATCTTATGGGAGATTATCACAAGTATTATATATATGAAGAGAGTGCATGACTGGGAGTTTATTCGGTGATAATCTCCCAGAAGATAAAGCAAATCGTTGGTGTAACCATCCCCTGGTAATTATAAGATTAGGGGTCTTTATTTAGTCAATAAAGAGAGAATTATATACAGCTGAAAAAGAGAAAAGTAGCAAGGGAAAGAAGGGAAAACAGTTTTATATGACCACAAGCATCAATTTGTCAAGACAAATAAATAAACGTTCATATCTAATCCATGTGGCTATAACAAAGGCGGCTACAATGTACTGAGATATCGAAGGCTAACAAAGATTTTGCCGACAATGGGCCGATGGCGATCCCATCAATAACTGTCGTATGAATTGAGAAGAAACACGCGGGGCCAGCTTTGTGTCTGGAGAACCGTCAGCTCTCACGTCTGGTGCTACTAAATCTCAAATAAGGGGACCCGATCTCAGACTAATAACATCACTGTCGTCAGCATTTTTGCCAAAATATTAAAATTATACATGATGCTTTAAATTGTTAAATTACTTGACTATTTAACGGGTAAAAGGACAGGGTGGGAGCACAGATGGGGTTTAGTTTATCTCAGCTACATTTTTATGCTTAGGGCCAGAAAGAAGATATACTCACAACCTGTGTTTCATGATCTCTAGCAAATTAGACTTTAAAAAAATGACAAAATCTGGCTTAGAAAAGTCTTCTGTAATGGGCAGGGCGTGGCATACTAGGCGACAAACAGCGTTAGCAGCTTTTGATCCCTTTAAACAATAGCCTCAGCTAAGCTTCTAACTTTGTTTGTTTCCCAGAATGCATCACACCAGTGTATAGAAGGCCTAAAATATTCTAATTCTCATAACTATTTCAGAGAGGTTACACGATGTATGATTGGTGAAAATGACATTTTTGAGTCTCTAAAAATATAGAAATGCATCTAAGATGATGTCAATATTGCATCTGTTCCCCCATTCCACAAAATTAGCATGGCATCGAAAGTTACAGCAAATTTAGAATGGCGTTAAAAGTTACAACAAAGCATGGCGTCAAACGTTACAGCAAAATTAGCATGGCGTCAAACATTACAACAAAATTAGCATGGCGTCGAACGTTACAACAAAATTAGCATGGCGTCGAACGTTACAACAAAATTAGCATGGCGTCAAACCTTACAGCAAAATTAGAATGACGTTAAAGTTACAACAAAATTAGCATGGCGTCGAACGTTACAGCAAAATTAGCATTGCGTTAAAAGTTACAACAAAATTAGCATGGCGTCGAACGTTTATACAGCAAAATTAGCATGGCGTTAAAGTTACAACAAAATTAGCATGGCGTTAAAGTTACATCAAAATATAGCATGGTGTAACACTAAAAATAACCGACAAGTTGTATTATATTAAATGCAATGAGTAGAATGACCTTGCTGTGCATTATATTGGGGGCGAGATCATTAATTCAATGTTGGACTTCAAAAAATAAATTCTTCTAGTTAGGCCTCAGACCCCCCCCCCCCAAAAAAAATAAATTGCCCAAATTGAAAATGTTTCAGACAGCACAATCAATTTCAAATCAGTATGTACATGTAGTAGTATATAGTGTTGTTATGAATACAAAGCCAGTATGTAGTGAGAAAAAATAATTCTTTTGTTGACATTTTACTTTATTTTAGTGCCGTGCATTTACCATAGCAAAAGTTCTTCCATTTCTAAATTTGACATTTTTTAGAAATATTTGTATTTAGGGATACACACAGATCTATAATAAATAAATCCTTTTTTTCAGGATGAGAACTAAAATGGCTTAACCCCCACTCCCACCCCACCCCCACCCAACCTCCAAAGTAAAATAATTGAGGTTTTTTCATACAATGAAATATTTATCTCGCGCCTTACATGAAATGAAAAAGTGACGTGTATGTGTGCTTACCTTGAACTCTTGGAATCAATAACAGAAAGAGTAAAATTAAGTCAAGTCTAAAAATCCAACTGTTAGATCTCGCCATTGCTATCTGATTGTATGTTTGGTGATAATATAAAATAAAACAGAACAGTTGGTGCGGTAAGTTAAAACCATATAAACATATCATCGTTTACATATCATTATATATTCATGTACATGTATATTCTAAGTTATCATTCCTAAAACCTAACAACATTTCTATGAGCCAGTCAGTTTTACGACTTATCAGTTTTACGACAATTCTCTCCAAAGCTCGCCATATGAAAACATAACATTTCCATGAGTCAGTCAGTTTTACGACTTATCAGTTTTACGACAGTTCTCTCCAAAGCTCGCCATATGAAAACATAACATTTCCATGAGTCAGTCAGTTTTACGACTTATCAGTTTTACGATAGTTCTCTCCAAAGCTCGCCATATGAAAACATAACATTTCCATGAGCCAGTCAGTTTTACGATTTGTTAACATTTGAAACAGTCAACCCTCCAAACAAGCTTAGAAACGAAACGCTAACTACACTGTCAATGTGGCTAGAGTAGAATGCTTTCAATATATCTGGACCAATATTCAGTGATCTTAGTTTACGCAGTAAGTGCACTCGCTGTTGGCATTTCGTATATACAGCATTATTCAGTGTTCTGTTGGAACGTAAGTTTGTCATCAGTGTTCCTATAGGTAGCGGTATATTGAAACACGTTCAACAACCTCGAGCAGAGTTAATTTCCATGAGCCAGTCAGTTGTACGACTTATCAGTTTTACAACAATTCTCTCCAAAACCTTGCCATATGAAAGCATGACATTTCTATGAGATAAAGGGCATAATCTGACTTTATATATATTAGGGTCGTGATTTAATTTTGTTTTCATAACTATCTCCGGTCCGATTGACTTTAAATTCATACATTGCATTGTATGAATTTCATAAAGGTTTCATAGAGCAAATTAGGCTATTGACAAAAGTACCCAACCCACGAAAGGTGCATTAACTGTACGATCGAAATCTGAAAATTTACAATTTAAAATCGTAAATGCTGCATTGAGAAAATAAGCCAGGGTAAATATTCTAATACTAATCCGAACTAAGCCTCTTTTGATTAAAGTTAATCTAAGACGGACTACCAAATCCATTATCAACGCGGCCCAAAAGTCAGTCAGCTTTACGACAATTCTCTGTACAAGATACAAGAAAACTTGATTATCTCTCGTAAGAGAAAAAAACGGTGACGTGGTTCCATACATTAAACACATGTTGAAATACAGATGAAGATACAATATGAAAATATACGCACGGTTTATGTTTCATTTACACGAAATACGCCAATATACAATTAAATACAGTGTGACACTACAAATTACAAAGTTTACCATTAATATCTTCTAACTATTACACTGCTTGGACCTAAGTAAGTCAGATATATTGATAAAACAAAGCAATGTATGTAGAGTAAATATCTCTTTAAAAAATCAGTTTGTTTGGTTTGATATTCTGATTGAAGTGGGCACAAAACTTGATTTGGTTCTGACTGTTCTGAATTTTAGGACACGAAATCGTCTCCCTGATTGCAGAAGTTTAAAGTGTTGAGACATAACGTGGCCTTTATCATTTATCATTTCCCTAGCTTTTTTTTTTTATCTGTATACGAGATATAAACAATTTATTCAAAATAGTCTGTCTTTCGCCCACTACTTTACTACACAATGGAATCTGTGTTGGCATTGAAATTTATCGTATCATCCAAGATACGAAAGGTCCTGGTCCTTTTAGAAATATTCAAAGAAATTTGGGGTTCACCATCTTGGTTTCATGGAAATCGTTAACCTTTTATTATCATATTGGATTCTATTTATGAATAGATTTTGGTATCATTTTGACCTCTATTTTAAAATAAATTGTATATTGACACATTTCGTTTTTATTGATTTTAACCGAGAACAGGTTGGAGTTTTCTTGAACAAATAAACAACAAATATATAAAGTGCTGAATTCCGAGGTGCCGTCTATGTTAACGAAGTCTTTTCTGATCACAAGGTGAATGTAGTCGTAGGCCTAAGTGTAAGACGGCTATTGTTATTAAATAAACAAATTAAAGTGTTATCATTCTTTATGGATAAATACAGAATCAAACCGTTATACTCACTACAATATCGCTGCAGTCTTGGTTTAAACAATAGTTGTGAATTCTATAAATTCTAAATGCTCAGACTAAGTTGGCACATCGACACAAACTGAAGTCCACAGAAGATACGCCCTAATAAACCAGAGATAGCTAAATTAAGACAACAGATGGAGTAGACTGGATTGATGTTGTTATTTTAGTACTAACATTCGTTGAATCATTCCATATCTGGGCACAGGGGTGAGCAGACATCTAATTGCTTGATCGATCGATTGATTGATTGATCGATTGATTATTTGATTGAATTGAATGATTAATTTTCTGATAAAATAAAACTTAATTTTTTTGTGTAGTATTGCATGGATCAATTGACTTATTTTGTGTTGATATAAAGCAAACACTTAGCCATGTACAAAGTAGAGCTCTCTTTTATACTAGTTTGTATATGGCTAAGTAATGGTTTTATAATCTCCCAGAAGATCAGAGATAAAGCAAATTGTTCCTGTAACCGATACCTTGGTAATTATAAGATTAGAGGTGTTTTAATTTAGACAAGAGGAGAAGAAGTCTTTATATTTAATTAATAAAGAGAGAATACTATACAGCTGAAAGAGAAAACTAGCCAGGAAAAAAAAGAAAAAAGTTTTATATCACCACAAAAATCAACCAGTCTGTTGATCAATATCACACACAAAATAAGTATTATTTAATCACAAAAACGAATAATTCAATCAATCAATCAATCAATCAATCAATCAATCAATCAATCAATCAACCAACCAATCAATCAATCGATCGATCGATCAATCATTCATTCATTCCACCCATCACATAATCAATCAATCAATCAATCAATATATCGACCGATCGATCGATCACATAATCAATCAATCAATCAATCAATCAATCAATCAATCAATTACACACCTGCTGTCCTCTGTGGACTGGGCAACTGGAGAATATTCAGTTTGAGTCAAATTACTACTAGTATTTCTACATGTGGTACACCATAGACCCTCCACCCATAGACCCTCCATCCACTGGGTGGAGGGTCTATGTGTACACTAAAAGTTACAAGCCAAGGGTAATGAGTAACCCAACCCCTAATGAATATTCATGTACTGCTCATGAATAGTAATATAATGGAATAGGCATGGTACGTCACAGTCACAAACAACTTTCCATGCAAATAAAATATGGATTTGTAGCGCATCATGAGGTAACTGCACGGTATTACATGCATGAACTCTCTCCACGTACGTGAAGTCGAAAGATCTCGAAAACGTCACTGGCATGACATACATAATAGTCTGGTGACATAGTCACAGAAATTTGAATAACACAAGAACAACACACCTTTAGGGCGTCCAGATAGTTCACCTATTACGGACATATCTTTGACTTTAAGGCAAAATAAAGATGTTTTTTTTTATCAAAGAATGAAATACTTAAGCAATAAACCACCCCCTGGGGATGGTATACCAAGAGGTTTTGACCAGTGAACGAAATATATGCACGAGCGATAGCGAGTGCATATATTGAGTTCACTGGTCAAAACCGAGTGGTATACCTTTCCCAGGGGGTGGTTTATCGCTATTATATTATACCAGTATATTGAAAATATCGGAAACAAGATAAGAACTAACGTTTTCTCGTTTCATATGCGCCCCTGTGGCTAATTTGCATAACAATAACACTGCTTTCAAGACAGCTGATCCTGGCCTCATCGTGAACGTCGTGCAGTGACTGGATTTATTTTATCTGCGAATCGTTTCTAGGGATAATCTGTACATTGATCGGCTCATTAAAAGTGCACAGTGATGAATAAACAACCTGTTTGACTCAAGGTATAAACTTGAAGTGTTTTATTGAATATAGCATGCTTCGATCGTTCCCGGCCGAATTCGCGACTCGGTGAAGTGATAGACAGGTTGATATTTACAATGTATTTATATTACTGGAAATTACGTCAGTAGATTTTCGGGTTTGAGGATTTCCCTCTCGGATTGATGACTGATACTCTAGGACAGGATCCCAGACAAATTTATATTTAGATTAATGGTAAGTCGGCCAGTGTAAGCTCTTTCACTTGCTTCATTTTTATGACAGGACAGGGCAACTCACCAATGTTTCCACCCGTACCCCAGCTAGCCGCGCCGAGGCTGGGACCGATTTCAAATACGCGATGACTTGGTTGCTTTCGAAATTTCCTTCAATAATTTCTCATAAAATATTGTCTCATTGAGAGAAAATCCTCCTCTGTCTGACAATTCGAAGAGTTCACTATCAGTATCACAGCGAACTACAACTCAACGCTCGACCGTAGCCAAAACAAACAAAATTTGGACGTGTGCCAGCAGTGCATTATCGTGCCAGCAGTGCATTAGTCCATTACCACTCGTTTTAGACGCGCTAGTTCGATGTCTAGACCAATCAGATCCCTCGATTTCCACCATCAATATACTGGTATAATATAATACATCGTAAATGTTCACTTCTTTGAAAGCATGACATCGGTCGAAAAACGATCGACGCACCAGTTCACGGATGAAAGTTAGAACTGACATTCAATGATTCATAGCACAAAATTTGGCCTACAAAAACTAATATTCTCTGTATATCTTGGGTAAATTTTTATCAGAAGATATATGGTAATATCTGCGGAGTAAATATCTTTGGAAAGAAATAATTAATATGTAGTATTGAAGATCTAATCAGTTGCCACGAGTATTGAGAGGTTGTAAAATACATTGTACGCCAATCTCCGTTTTATGACAATATGTACAAGAAACATCTTGTTTCTTGTGAGAAGTTGACGATACCAGTAAATGTGAAAACGTCACATTGGCTTCGTTGATAACAGCTGAATAAAACAAAAGAGACACAGGGTTTAACGTAAATGACTTCTGATAAAAATAGAACTTTTTTACGTAGTTATTATAACTTTCAATCGACGATGTCGGCGTCACAGTTCTCGCCTCATATCATTGGTTTGTACTGCGTCTTGCGTTCTAAGACTATGTTTGTCGAGAAGAACACTTTAGGCGTTCACATGGTAACTTTGTTCTGTTTCGGGAAAGATTCCAAATTCGAAGCACTACTACCATATAGTTCGTCAACTTCGCGTTTAGTTTATTAGTTCGAAGCAGTACGATAGTTCGTGAACATCGTGTTTAGTTTCAGTCCGTAAAATACAAACTGTGTCAGTATGTTCTCTCAGTTTATTTCGCGTTATGAAGGTTTACATGAACTGGATATCCACCAGTCTCAGTGTAAGCCTGGTAAGTAGACTTAAAATTATTACAAATTCTTTGATTTTCTGATTTATAATAATGACAGCACATCGTGTACATTCTAAACACGCAGCGTCTCCATGTCTGCGTAGACCGACTTTACAGTGTTAATTCTCGTTGTTTCTGTCTTTCTTGTTCAGAAGATAACCATTTTGAATTTCCACATCAAAGTAAATGGTTGAAGTGTGTGGACGTTGTGCTCGGGGTACCCCGAAAAGTGTCGTGTATTTTCAAACGGAACTCTTGGAAAACGTTGTGGTCCGCTGTCAAAAGCAAATTTCGAACTCCAGAAGATGAAGAAGGAGACGAAAGCAACAATGATAGTAGTCTAAGAGCTAATGGTGGTGGCGATATTGTTGGTGGTTTGATACCTTCTGGTGAGTAAAAGAATCTCGTGACTGTCTAAGCTAAGTTTGTGGTCTAAGATCTTTACACACATTCCTTTAACACTTTTGTGTGATATTATTCGTTTTCATCAAATGTTGGATAATACTAACCCGACTTCCATGGTAAAAATATTACAATGAACTAACTGTTCAGGAAGTTTCGTCATCTGTGCCGATCAAGACGTCTCAGAATGACATTCATAATTTCTTTTTTTCAATTTACAGATATAAACCTTGTCCCTTATGACAGTTGGGAAATGGTTGATGTGATTTACAGTGGTAAATTTACCTCTGTACATAAAGTAAAATATGAAGACAAATTTATGGCGATGAAACGCATCAAACTTGGTCATGAGTTGAAACTAAGTGATATTCATAACGAATTGACATTGTTAAGGTGAGTTAACATATAATTGCAAATCAATATGTATTAATAATTTGCAACTTATTATAATTTGATATTAATGTTAGTTTTTATATAGTACTTTCCCACTCTGTGCTCAAAGTGTTTTACTATTATGGCAAAGATTTAGAGCGGTACAATGGTTATTATACTTCCACAACTTCCTCAATCAATTGCATCCTCTATAAGCGCATAGGATTGAAGCTTTTAATTTACAACGACTATCCTACCAGGTCCCCAATTTTACACCTGGGCTGACGGGGCCGTACACACCAATGATTCAAATTTTGCCAAAAGAGTAAATCGTGCAGAAAGAAATAACAGGAATAGAAGTGGCGAGGCAGAACCATTGTCGCAAACCAGAGCTGTTATTTCTTCCGCCTTACTGGATTGCCGTAAAAGAGGAAGTGATTTTGCAACGATGGGCCGAACTAACAACTTTCAGATTGCAAGCCAGCCAATGTAACCCATTAGACCGTCATGGCACTATGCCAACTTTAGGAAGTGTGTAGTCTGTAAGGTATGCCGTGATGGGGCACACTCACACATCGGCCAACCCTATTGGTGTGCGGAGAGGAGGCCGGTGAGGGCGAAACGTCACGACGTATCTTACAGTCTAGGAAGTGTGTTACACATATCACTTTTAATCTATGCCTAAATTTTATTTTCATCTTGTACTCTTCATCGTCATTCACTCTCTCTCTCTCTCTCTCTCTCTCTCTCTCTCTTTAGGGATATCACTCGTGGCGGAAATGACAAGTTTACCCATTTGTACGGAGTAGCTACCGACGTATTCACCGTGTCTATATTTATGACGTATATTTCTGGTGAGATCACATTAGGTGATGTCATCTATGACGAAGACTTACAGGTGAGTTGGTGACCTGTGACCTTATGACGTCATCATAATTTCATGAATATTGAATTTCATTTTCATTATATGTGAAATGATAAATATGTACTTCAAGTTTCATTTTTTTTCATCAAACAGGTTGATTACACTGCCAGAATTCGGTTAGCCATTCAGCTTTGTCAGGCTACCGACTACCTGCACAACAAACTTGGTATCGTCCATAACGACATCAAGCCATACAATATTCTGGTAAGTATACGATAAATAACAAATTCGTCAAATAATAGATAAAATAAAATCTAAGGCTAACTAAAAACAAAGTGTTTCCGGTAACACAACCGGCCCTGTATAGTTAAGCTGCCGACTCTAAACAAGTTAGTTCCCTTTCCGTATTTATAAATTCCAAAGAATTTTTGCAATCAAAAAAGTAAAATGGTGAATGTTTACTACTATTTTCCTGTTAATATTCTTGCCAAAATATATTTGGTCAATTTTGCTTCAGTCACATCCAAGAAAAACCAGACCTTTTAAGATTTAGTTAAAAGTTACAATCTGTATATTGTGTTCGTCTTCATCTCATATAAATGTCTTCGTCTACGTCTTGTATACCTCCTTGAGAATCAAGCTGTCACAGAAGTATTGTGACCAACAAGTACATTGTCTTAGAGTTGAAGCAATTTCTCAAAGAAAAATAAATTAAAATAAATTAAAAATAAAATAAAATTTCAACCAATCTACCCTATTTTCTGAAGACATGTTATCGGGGAAAAAACGTTCTGTTTTATTTTTGGTCAATTATTAAAATTAATTCATTTTTGCTGACTTATTGGTAAAATTGAGACATTATTGGGATTATAATGAAAACAGGAAACCTTTCTTTTTAGAATGACTGCTAAATCATGATTAGCAATCCAATCGCTTTAAGTCGGGAATTACTGTACATGTCAAATTGTCTATATTGACAGAAAACAGTGGGAAATACAGAAGAAAGACATGGTATTGTTTTGAAGATTTGATTGAATAACATTTGTGTGTTCACCATTTACAGGTTGATGGTGATAAATTGATGCTGTGTGATTTTGGATTTTCTGGCTGCATTGGATCAACGGATAATGTTGGTAATGGTACCCAGCAATACATGGCGCCTGAAGCTGTCCTGATGAAGTGTGAAACTTTACAGCCATCGCTTGACGTATGGTCGATAGCTGCTACCGTTATTGAAATGTTTACAGAAGACCTGCCATGGCCGCAAATTAAAAAGGACGATGATATTGAAGTCATAGTTGAGCATTTACTCAAGAAATATCACAATGTACATCCCAGTGGACTGAACCAAATTGGTGGTTATACCTTGGTCGGGATACTACGGTCTTGTTTCTATGCCCCTGACATGAGAGTAGGTCTGGGAGAAATAATCCCGAAATTTGAAAAGTTAATTCTCGAGTATGAGGATGAACTAGATTAATAGAATTATTTGTGTTTATATTTTGAGAGACTTTTATAGTTAAGGTGAATATTAAAGATAACTTTTAACCTTTTTACTGTATTTTGCGACTGGCTGTATTTTTATATCACCACAAAAAAGAATCATTCAATCGATCGATCAATCAATCAATCAATCAATCAACCAACCAACCAACCAACCTACCAACCAACCAACCAATCAACCAACCAATCAATCAATCAATCAATCATTCAATCAATCAATCAATCAATCAATCAATCAATCAATCAATCAATCAATCAATTCGTCAATCGATCGATCGATCGATCGATCGATCGATCAATCACATGCCTGCTGTCACCTGTGATCTGTGCAGCTGGAGAATAAGCAGTTTGAGTCAAATTACTATTTCTGCTCACCATCACAGCACATTTCTTTTCCTGTGGTGCATTGGTACATTAACAGGTTATTAGCGAAATGTCAGGCGTGGTGTGAAAAAGTGAGATTCAGAGCAAAATCCATTCCAGGCTATAGATGTAATCCGTGAACGTTTTCTAATCCGCGCATATCACCATGTACATGTACATAAAACATACAACATTTCATACAAAAAACACGGGTTTGTAGCATCAAGAGGTAAATGCACGATATTACACGCATGGACTCTTACGTACGTGGAGTTCAACGATCTCGAAAACATCGCTGGTATTACATACGAGTAAGTCTCGGGATATGGTCACAGAAATTTGAATAATACAAAAACAACAAACCTGCGTTAAGGCGTTCAGATATTTCACCTATTACGGACATATCATTGACTTTAAGGTAAAATAAAGATGTTTTTTTTTTTTTTTTATCAAAGAATGAAATACTACTTCGTAAATGTTCACTTTCTTTGAATGCATGACATCGGTCGAGAAAGGATCGACGCACTTGACGCCAGTTCACGGATGAAAGTTAGAACTAACATTCATAGCACAAAATTTGGCCTACAAAAACGAATATTCTCTGTATTTCTTGGGTAAATTTTTATCAGAAGATATATGGTAATATTTGTGGAGTAAATATCTTTGGAAAGAAATAATTAATATGTAGTATTGAAGATCTAATCAGTTGCCACGAGTATTGAGAGGTTGTAAAATACATTGTACGCTAATCTCCGTTTTATGACAATATGTACACGTACACCTTGTTTCTTGTGAGGAGTTGACGATACCAGTAAATGTGAAAACGTCACATTGGCTTCGTTGATAACAGCTGAATAAAACAAAAGAGACTCAGAGTTTAACGTAAATCACTTCTAATAAAAAGAGAACTTTTTTCCGTAGTTATTATAAATTTCAATCGACGATGTCGGCGTCACATTTCTCGCCTCATATCATTGGTTTGTACTGCGTCTTGCGTTCTAAGACTATGTTTGTCTCGAAGAACACTTTAGGCGTTCACATGGTAACTTTGTTCTGTTTCGGGAAAGATTCTAAGTTCGAAGCATTACCATAGTTCGTCAACTACGCGTTCAGTTTCAGTGTTTAGTTCGAAGCAGTACGATAGTTCGTGAACATCGTGTTTAGTTTCAGTCCGTAAAATACAAACTGTGTCAGTATGTTCTCTCAGTTTATTTCGCGTTATGAAGGTTTACATGACTTGGATATCCACCAGTCTCAGTGTAAGCCTGGTAAGTAGATTTAAAATTATTACAAATACTTTGATTTTCTGATTTATAATAATGACAGCACATAGTGTACATTCTAAACACGCAGCGTCTCCATGTCTGCGTAGACCGACTTTACAGGTATATATGTTAATTCTCGTTGTTTCTGTCTTTCTTGTTCAGAAGATAACCATTTTGAATTTCCACATCAAAGTAAATGGTTGAAGTGTGTGGACGTTGTGCTCGGGGTACCCCGAAAAGTGTCGTGTATTTTCAAACGGAACTCTTGGAAAACATTGTGGTCCGCTGTCAAAAGCAAATTTCGAAGTCCAGAAGATGAAGAAGGAGACGAAAGCAACAATGATAGTAGGCTAAGAGCTAATGGTGGTGGCGATATTGTTGGTGGTTTGATACCTTCTGGTGAGTAAACGAATCTCGTGACTGTCTAAGCTAAGTTTGTGGTCTAAGATCTTCACACACATTCCTTTAACACTTTTGTGTGATATTATTCGTTTTCATCAAATGTTGGATAATACTAACCCGACTTCCATGGTAAAAATATTACAATGAACTAAAATGTTCAGGAAGTTTCGTCATCTGTGCCGATCAAGACGTCTCAGAATGACATTCATAATTTCTTTTTTCAATTTACAGATATAAACCTTGTCCCTTATGACAGTTGGGAAATGGTTGATGTGATTTACAGTGGTAAATTTACCTCTGTACATAAAGTAAAATATGAAGACAAATTTATGGCGATGAAACGCATCAAACTTGGTCATGAGTTGAAACTAAGTGATATTCATAACGAATTGACATTGTTAAGGTGAGTGAACATAAAATATTGCAAACCAATATGTATTAATCATTTGCAACTTATTATAATTTGATATTAATGTTAGTTTTTATACAGTACTTTTCCACTCTGTGCTCAAAGTGCTTTACTATTATGGCAGAGATTTAGAGCGGTACAATGGCTGTTATAATTATACTTTCACAACTTCCTTAATCAATTGCATTCTCTATCAGCGCATAGGATTGAAGCTTTTAATTTACAACGACTATCCTACCAGGTCCCCAATTATATAGCTGGGTTGACGGGGACGTACACAACAATGCGTCAAATTTTGCCAAAAGAGTTAAATAGTGTCGAAAGAAATAACAGGAATAGAAGTGGCGAGGCAGAACCATTGTCGCAAATCAGAGCTGTTATTTCTTCCGCCTTACTGGATTACCGTAAAAGAGGACGTGATTTTGCGACGATGGGCCGAACTAACAACTTTCAGATTGCAAGCCAGCCAATGTAACCCATTAGACCGTCATGGCACTATGCCAACTTTAGGAAGTGTGTAGTCTGTAAGGCAGGTACACCGTGATGGGGCGCCCTCACACATTGGCTAACCCCTATTGGTGTGAGAGGAGGCCGTTGAGGGCGAAACGTCACGACGTATCTTACAGTCTAGGATGTGTGTTACACATATCACTTTTAATCTATGCCTAAATTTTATTTTAATCTTGTACTCTTCATCGTCATTCACTCTCTCTCTCTCTCTCTTTAGGGATATCACTCGTGGCGGAAATGACAAGTTTACCCATTTGTATGGAGTAGCTACCGACGTATTCACCGTGTCTATATTCATGACGTATGTTTCTGGTGAGATCACATTAGGTGATGTCATCTATGACGAAGACTTACAGGTGAGTTGGTGACCTGTGACCTTATGACGTCATCATAATTTCATGAATATTGAATTTCATTGTCATGATATGTGAAATGATAAATATGTATTTCAAGTTCTTTCTTTTCATCAAACAGGTTGATTACACTGCCAGAATTCGATTAGCCATTCAGCTTTGTCAGGCTACCGACTACCTGCACAACAAACTTTGTATCGTCCATAACGACATCAAGCCATACAATATTCTGGTAAGTATACGATAAATAACAAATTCGTCAAATAATAGATAAAATAAAATCTAAGGCCAACTAAAAACAAAGTTTTTCCGGTAACTCAACCGGCCCTGTATAGTTAAGCTGCCGACTCTACAAACAAGTTAGTTCCCTTTCCGTATTTATAAATTCCAAAGATTTTTTGCAATCAAAAAAGTAAAGAAGTGAATGTTTACGTCTATTTTCCTGTTAATATTCTTGCCAAAATATATTTGGTCAATTTTGCTTTAGTCTCTCCCAAGAGAAACCAGATCTTTTAAGATTTAGTTAAAAGTTACAATCTGTATATTGTGTTCGTCTTCATCTCATATAAATGTCTTCGTTTACGTCTTGTATACCTCCTTGAGAATCAAGCTGTCACAGAAGTATTGTGACCAACAAGTACATTGTCTTAGAGTTGAAGCAATTTTTCAAAGGAAAATAAATTAAAATAAATTAAAAATAAAATAAAATTTCGACCAATCTACCCTATTTTCTGAAGACATGTTATCGGGGAAAAAACGTTCTGTTTTGTTTTTGCTCAATTCATTAAATAATTAATTCATTTTTGGTGACTTATCGGTAAAATTGAGACATTGTTTGGTTTATAAAACAGGAGACCTTTCTTTTTAGAATGACTGCTAAATCATGATTAGCAATCCAATCGCTTCAATGATAAGTCGAGAACTACTGTACATGACACAAATTGTCTATATTGACAGAAAATAGTGGGAAATACAGAAGAAAGACATGGTATTGTTTGAAGATTTGATTGAATAACATTTGTGTATTCACCATTTACAGGTTGATGGTGATAAATTGATGCTGTGTGATTTTGGATTTTCTGGTTGCATTGGATCAACGGATAATGTTGGTAATGGTACCCAGCAATACATGGCGCCTGAAGCTGTACTAATGAAGTGTGAAACTTTACAGCCATCGCTTGACGTATGGTCGATAGCTGCAACCGTTATTGAAATGTTTACAGAAGACCTGCCATGGCCACAAATTAAAAACGACGACGATATTGAAGTCATAATTGAGCATTTACTCAAGAAATATCACAATGTACACCCCAGTGGATTGAACCAAATTGGTGGTTATACATTGGTCGAGATACTACGGTCTTGTTTCTATGCCCCTGACATGAGAGCAGGTCTGGGAGAAATAATCCCGAAATTTGAAAAGTTAATTCTCGAGTATGAGGATGAAATAGATTAATAGAATTATTTGTGTTTAAATTTTGAGAGAATTTTATTGTAGTTAAAGGTGAATATTAAAAATAACTTTTAACCTTTTTACTGTAATTTTGCGATGGGCTGTATTTTTAATTCCCATTCATGTTTACAAGAAGTTATCAACAGTTATATATCCGGGATGTATCACATATTGCTTCCCTATACAATCAAATCGTACTTACAGGAGACTACAGCCTTGATAAACAGTCACGCGCGCGGCTGACTAACTAACTGTACACAAATTATCAATATTTATCTGCACTTCTTGCACCGATGCTTCAAGGAATAGAATACAGAAAGAAAACCATCCTTGCAGCAGTGCAAGGTCCATTTTATTGACGGTACTTCAATTTCATTTTTCAAGAGCCCAGCCAAACGGCCAAACCCAATGGCGCAGCCAACGGCCCAGCCCAGGTTTCAGTATATGTTGCAACTCAGTTTCTAAACAATGTGTCTTTATTACTCTAAAGAGGTGGATATTCAGTTGGGCGTATAATTATAAAAGGAAACGGAAAACTTTTTTAAAATAGAAAATCAAGTAGAAAAAAAATAACGCGGTGAATATATAAGCTTATGTATCTAAAAAAATTCGTGTAATTCAACAAATTACAAAAAATCAGAACATTCAGCCAACCAGTCGATCGCCCTCTACAGTCAATCTTATCCTCCAGGCACGGGGTTGAAAGGTCAAATCCTAAGCTGTTTGTACGCACGATATTCGGAAAGGCCTACGAAGATTCACCCGTGAACGGAAGGGCAGTCAAATCGAAACCCACATACATGTCCATAGCAAATTCGTATCCTTTTAGCTTAACCTATTATCTAGTATGTATATTATTTGCATTAGGCTAGCACATGAGAACTTTTCGTTCCTAGCACAATGTGCATTGTCTATTTCACATCCATTCCTAGTACGTAGTATGCATGTAGTATGTACTACACCAAAGGGCCGAGACTAGTGTTTTAATTTTTGCCCTTCACGCGATATCATGCATACGCTATTAGTTATTTACGTTGTAAATTTGAGCAATGATTTCACGTTTCTCAAAACCCAAAACATACGTGCAGATTACCGCCATCTTGGAAATGACGACGTGTTCTGTTTGTGTACAACTAGTTACACTGAAGTAAAGCACTTTCTCTATGTGCTACACTCATTTATAGCAGTCATATCAAGTATACTGACTCATTTGGGTTATTTACAAGCCTAGCATGTGGCTTTCCTAATGCAGTGTTTGAATTGGCAAATGAAATAGTATACTTTTACACTTGATATGGATGCAATAAACGATTGTGGTACATACAGAAAATGCTTTACTTTGGTGTTATGCGTTTTAATGTTACTGGCACATAATTCTGGTGTGTTATGGATGTATTAGTGTCAGTAATATTTCCATGGTATTATTGCACAGCATATGTGTCACAGAGGGTGTCAAGAGAACTTAGGTAACGAGTATTTTCCAGCTGAATGAAGAAAAATATTGGAGAATAACATAATTATACCAGTGCCAGTAATATCAAAGAAAATCAAAGCCATTTTAGTTCACATCCCACAAAATTTCTACCCCTATATACAAAACCCTTCTTTAGAGCTTGTGTCTGTATAATTCCTTAATTTGAATATTATAGATAAAGTTGTGCAGGTGTTGACAAGGTGAATACGTAGACAGAATTGACAGATGAGTACACCAGATTCACAATCCCAATTGGTCCTGGTAGGTGTGCCACAATGCGACGAGGTAATCGTCAAAGAAGCTGACATTAAAATCACATACAGTTGGCTAATCAGGAACGTTTTTCTGAGTCCAGAAACTTGTCTCTTATGGTGCGTCAACAAAGGCCTCTTGCGCTCTGAGCGGATTTGTCCGAAGTGTGGAGTGACACAGAAGTGGCTATACGAAGCAAGTAAAGAGGACAAGTATATATTTAGTTGTCCCAGACCATGCCGGACTAGAAACGGCATTAGAATAGGAACATGGTTTGAAAGTGCAAAGATTTCACCTGAGGCTATCCTTTCGCTGACATACTTTTGGTGTTCCGAGTGTCCGCAGGAGTTTGCACAGAGGGAGATACCCGTGACTTATCATACATCTGCAGATTGGTACAGTTTTTGTCAGGAAGTCTGTACGTTAACACTTGTGGACCTCAGTGAACAAATCGGCGGTCCTGGAAAAGTAGTGGAAATTGACATCTGTAGATTTGGGAAACGTAAGGCGCACCGAGGACGATACGCTGATGAATGGGTGTTTGGCGGTATAGAGCGCAACAGTAGACCAAGAAAAACGTTTCTAGTCAGTGTTTCAGGCACAAACATCGAGATTTTGTTGCCACACATATTGAATTGGATTAAACCAAGAACGACTATAACATCTGACTTCTGGAAAGCAAAGTCCTTACTCCATACTAATGGCTATTCCCATGTGGATATGAACAAGATTGAACAACTGTATAACCATTCAATTGATGGAAGCTGGTTACACGTCAAACGAAATCACCAAATATTTGGCAAAGAGAAACATCTACGTGATAATTACTTCTCTGAGTGGCTTTACCGACAGAAGTTTGGACCAGTATCAACGTTATTCCCCAAATTCCTGGAGCACATAAAGGTTATCTACCCTGGAAAGTAATGGGTGAGTCTGAATCTTACTACATTTACCACTAGTTTCATGAAATGAGGGGACTAGACTGTGATGATAGCAGCAAATAATGTCTTCTTGGTCTCCTACCCAGCTTACTTGTAGACTTAAAAGACTATTGCTACTACACAGTAACTATTCCGCTATCCTAACTAATATTTTGATTTTTTTAAATTTTTGCTGTCCTTCCAAGTCTATTCTGACTCCCATCTCAAGCTGGCATTATACCACACCCAGCCATACACGTAACATGTGCAAAACATTAGCGTAAAGTTGAATAGAATACAACATATGTAATGATGAGAATGAGGTTGGACTCGGAGAGTCACATTTCCATGATGGCACCTAATTGTGGATTCATCATGTGACCTGATGGCACAATTTAAATGTCTTGGTATGTATTCGATCAATCCCGCTTTATACAGGAATGCCATTCCAGACCAGCTTGAGATAAGAGCCAAAGTAAACTTGGAAGGACTGTCAAAATTAAAAAAATCAAAATGTCAGTTTGGATAGCGGAATAGTGTATCGGTAGTAGCGATAGTCCTTCATGGCTACAGATTGGCTACATGTATCTTCTATCAACAACCGAAGATGTTTCAGTGTGTGCCTTTGCTATTGTATGTACCATGTAAATGTAATGTTGAATCAGTCTCACCCAACTCTGGGTGGATTTGTTTGAATTCAGCTGGCAATGGTAAGAAGCACACAAGTTAACCGCTCTGCCACTGACAGCCTGTATGCAAAAGAGCTTGCAATTCTTCCATGCAGTAATTATGTTTGAAATTTGCAGTTTTGGATAAATTTACGTAAGAATAAGAATAACAGAACCCAGTAATGTGTGAATGTCAGTATGGATAAATGATTTATTTGTACTAATGTACAGTACAGTACAGTACAGTACAGTACAGCCACAGATAACACTGCAAGCATGAGTGCAAATATCCGAGTATGCAACTCTGGTATTTACAAGTGTGGCGTTCTGTCTGATTTTGGATATCTATTTCAGAGTTCATCACAAGCAACGGCGGAAACCCAATGGTTAAAAAGGAGAATGTGGACACAGTTCGATGGACAGTGGTTGAAGAATATACAGCATTCAAAAGTTCTTATGTTTTACAACGTTGTGATGAAAATGTGCATGAACACGACCAATTACGAACAAATACAGTTGAGGATGCGACCGTAAAACTAATTAAGACAGATTCAACAGAGGACCATCACACATCTGGAGAAAATGTCAACATGGTTCATAACGAAAATGAAAGTAGCTTATTTTATCAATCGGCGCCATCGGAGCAATCCAATATTGAGATGAAATATGCTCTCGGAATTGACACAAATGAGAACACTGTAAAAGTTAATGTGGAAACTGCGATGAAATATGGTATCTCATCTATAAGCGAAAATGGTGATAAATGTAATAGACTATGGAAAAATGATGGCGATCCAAAGAAATTCACGTGTGGAGAATGTGGCAAATATTTTTGTAATTCCAGGCATCTTCATAGACATATGGGTATTCATTTTAACAAACGAGACTTTGTGTGTAAGGAGTGCGATAAGAGATTCTATAGGAAAGATGCTATGTTTGATCACATGAAAGTTCACAGAAGAGAAAGACCGTATCTGTGCGAAGTATGTGGTCAAAAGTTTGTGAGAAAAAATAATCTGAGATCACACTTGACCATCCACAGTAATGTAAAACCGTTTGTTTGTAACGAGTGTGGTAAAAGTTTTCGTTTAAATGAGTATCTGAAAAGACATATGGAGACTCACACGGACAGTAGTTGTCGTCTCAAAGAATGCCAGAAGTCTCGCAGTCATGACCTCAACAAAGGCCAGAAGTCCCGCAGTCATGACCTCAAAGAAGGCCAGAAGTCCTGCAGTCATGACCTCAAAAGACGCCAAAAGTCTCGCAAAAGTTGTGAAGTTTGTGGCAAAAGTTTTCAAAATGTAGCACAGCTGGAAATACATCGGGCATTGCACTTATTCATAAAGTGCAAGACATGTGGAGTATATGTTGATAAAAGGTTACGAGATACTAATCTACTAAAGGACACAACACCAGAACAATTTCAATGTAACAAGTGTTACAAGTCTGGTAGTTCATCTTTTTCAGAGAGTTCTGATAAAAATGTAACAGTAAGTAATGAGCACAGTGAAAGTGATGTTAATCGAAGTGACATTGTAGAGGAAAAAATTAACAGTCATGTGAATCGACGTGATTTGGAAGAAAGTGGCGTTTTAGAGAAATGTAAAGGCAATGCAAATCAACGTGGCATTTCGGAGGGAGTTGTTAATAGTGATGCAAATCAAAGCGATGTTTTGGAAGGAGTCGTTAATAGGGATGCGAAGCAAAGCAATGTTTTGGAAGGAGTCGTTAAAAGTTATACGAATCAAAGCGACGTTTTGGTAGGAGTCGTTAAAAGTGATATGAATCAAGGCGATGTTTTGGAAGGCGTCAAAAGTTATACGAATGAAAGTGGCGTTTTGGAGGGAGGCATCAAAAGTGATACGAATCAAAGTGGTGTTTTGACCAAATACCTCAACAACTGTAACACGTTCGTCTGTGGCGAGTGTGGACAACGTTTTCGTAACCCTTCTCTAGTAAGGAAACATATGCTTATTCATTCACAACAAAAGAGACTTTGTTTTTGAGGAGTGTGGTCAACGATTTAAGAGATTCAGAAACATTACTCTGAGAGACCATATGAAGGTCCACGGAAAGACCATGTCTCTATGAAAAGTATGGTAAAGGTTTCATATGAAGAAGCAATCACAGAGCACACTTTGCAGTCCATTAAACTGAGCGAGACCTTTTATTTTTAAGGAGTTTGATAAGTTTTCGTGCAAATGTACATCTGAAAGCTCACGAGGCAAACTACTGAACAATGAAAATGAAAAATGTGCGTCAACTCTCAAACAAATGAACATCTTATAGCTCAAATGAAGACCAAATAAAACAAGCAACAGTTTCTTTGTGACCAAGTACATGTATGGTTATATACATATACATGTAATTGATGTACATGTATAACAACAAATTTATATAGAGATACCCAATCTGATGAAAATCTGATGTCGTGAAAGTGGCTAGATGTCTTTATTTACCTCCATTTCCACCGTGTTGTGACTTTTGTTTTGTTCTGGGTGATCGCCACCATCCCACACCTAACCTAACCCTGTGTAGTAGACAATCCTGTTTGAATCTCAAGGAAGGTGGCGATCACTCGTAACAAAACAAACGACACAAAACGATGGAGGTAAATAAAGCATTTAGCCGCTTTCACCAAATCAGATTTTAATCAGATTGACACAACCCATAATTATATGCATGCACAACCACACATGTATGCCCAAACCACATGTGCATGTACAACCACACATGCATACACAACCACATTTGCATACACAAGTTGATGTGACACTTACTATATTACCATAGTTTTACCAAGTCAACAGAAACAAAAAAATATTAAGTTATTTGATTGCATGTTTTTTTCTGGCTTAGCAGATGCAGTAGAATGATCTTCCTATTGTATAATATAATGTATACATGTATGTATAGTATTGGAGTTAAAAGCTGTACCTGGAACATTTTTTGAAACATTTGTGTTAGATATGATAGACATACTCGTAATATTGTACATTGCACGTATTGAGTCCCCTGTGAGTAAATATGTACATGTATTTGTGTACATGTGTATCTGTACAGTGTCACATAGTATGTGCAATATATCCAAATGAATTGATTTTTAGGTCCATACCTTAAAATCGGCGCCCTCAACGTGATCACAATTTCAACCTGTTACCGTACTACTCATGGATAAAATTGACCTCTAATTAACATGTACAATATCTAATTGCTGGTATTTTAACATGTTCAATAAATGTGTTGATCAAAAAAATAATACTCCTGTTACAGCTAGTGCAACTTTAAAGTGACACATCCCGAGTTACTGTAATAATACATGTAAGCTATTTGAATCAAGTGTAAATACTATAAAACTATACTAGTATAATGTGAATGTCAATGCATGCATTTCATGGCACTTAAATAGTATTCTGGCAATTCAGTGTGTCCTCTAATGATAGCCAAATTTTGTTTGTTTTTTGGGGGTCAAAATGGTAAAAACTGGCATTTCCCGTGAGTCACCACATAGTAAGAGAGAGGGGAACACCAAATTTTGGTGCGTCACTAGAAATTGTGTGCATCAGTGGCGCGTCAAATTGGTTTAGAGGGTACATTGTCTGGCATTGTTAGCTGTGTAATAATGATTTCCATGACATTTTGTTATACACATGTTGAATTATGTTATAGAATTATGTATATATTATTCCAAAATGCCTGCCAATAGTTAAGTATACATCAGTAATTCAAATACAGTAGACATCAGTTACTGTGCAGCAAGAATTACTCCACCAAAATCATATGAAGTCAACTTGTGACCCTTTAAAGGAAGTAAAGGTATTTTCATTAACTATTTTTCTGAAGGGAAATAAGCACTTAGGAGTTATGAATATGCATTGTGTATGAAATAAATATTCATGTCTGCTAAGACCCATGATGCAACGGTGCATCACTGAAAAAAAAAAATAGAGAATTTCCAATTTGAGTTTCTTGGCAACCAAGAAAAATGTATGTGATGTGAAATCACAAAATGGCTCTCCAGAACCCAAAGTTTAAAAAAAAATATTTTTATTTCCTGGAGTAGTGTTCCCCTTTAATGACTTCTTAAATCAGTGTACAATATTCAGTTACCTCATTTCATATATTTCATTCTGTAGATTTATGGAAATCAGGGTTATTTCTATGTATTGAGTATGATAAATTTATTGTTGGAACATGGGAGAGATGAGACTTTGAAATTCTTTCAAAACAGAAAACATTTCAAGTGTTACAATATTGCAATTTGTGTTAAGACAGTAATATACTTAGATGTTATTCCACAATATTTTTCTTATTTGACTTAAGGGTCTTTGTCACGAGTCTATAGACTCATAGTGACAACCAATAGGTCACGAGTATCTTCTGGCTGAATGAAGAAAAATATTGGAAAATAATACAATTATACCAGTGTCAGTCATATCTAAGAAAAATTGGGGAAAGTACTGGTAATTTTGAATGTTTTGACTGATATTTCAGACACAGCAGAACCAGTGACATAGACGTGTTGTCGTGACGTAGAACAACCAGAGTATATATTCCATATTTTTTGTTCTAAATGGCTCGTGCATGATGTAATGGTATATGTAGGTATTTATAACTTTGTTGTAAATACTCTGCAATGTAGTAATTTAAATAAACTATACAGGATACATATGCTTGGAGTCTTTTGACAGCTTGTGTTTTGTCCACTTTCTTTCTTTCTGTGTGTCTGTCTTTCTCTCTCTGCATGTTCAATTCTAGACTCTCACACAGTCCTTGGAGCTTCGCATAAATAGCTAAAACTTGGGTTGTATTGTATCTATCGATATCACATAGGGCTAACCTTTTGTTGACATGTTAGGCTTCTGTGTTCTCAAAGCCCAATCGACCAAGCCATTATTAGGGCAAATTTGAACAAGTGTTAACACAGTCCTCGGGCTTTGCCTAACACGTCAACAAAAGGTTAGCCCTATGTGGTCGATGAGGGCGTGCAGTACATGGATACTGGGATACTAGTATACGAGTACAATTATGCAGTAGATACCGGTACATACAAAACAACCCAAGTTTTAGCTATTTATGTGAAGCTCCGAGGACTGTGAGAGAGTCTAGTTCAATTCATGAGTGCCTCTGAACTTCAGATAAATGCATTCATAGTACGTATTTGAACTATTGTGTGAGCCCTCATCTCAGTGATTTGTTGTCCATATGGCAAATTGTTGTTTAAATTGAAGTCCCCAATAAAACTTCAATACTCTGTGAAACCTGATTGGATATTTACTGTCATTTCTCTACTCCATTATTGTAGTACAAGCATTACTAACACAAATACAGTATAACACAGAATACAGATCTGATAGCAAAAGTGTTTATTT
This sequence comes from Glandiceps talaboti, assembly GCF_964340395.1. Classification (NCBI taxonomy): domain Eukaryota; kingdom Metazoa; phylum Hemichordata; class Enteropneusta; family Spengelidae; genus Glandiceps; species Glandiceps talaboti. The sequence continues at coordinate 15,535,027 of NC_135562.1, read as the reverse complement.
CAGTTCCATAAATACATGTCATGGACAAATTGCTCTCAAAATATCATAACCATTTGATGTGTATAAATAACAATATAGATATAAATGGAAACTGCTGCTCAGAGTCAAAGACACCTGCAATGTATTGTGTATTTGTGTGTGTGCGTGCGTGCATGCGTGCGTGTCAACATTTTTCACTTTACTTTTAAACGATTTAATGATGTTTATTGCTAAGTTTTGGCAAACCTGGTAACTGAGTTGGGGGGGGGGGGGGTGGCATGTCATCAAACTTACATAGATTTCCACACTTTGTTATAATTGATGTGGAAACCATGGTAACAGATGGGAAAAATTTCATCAAACTTGTATTGTATAGATAACCACACATAATTTTGGTGGTGAATATCATTAAAATACCTGGGGAACACAGGTAGATTTTATACACTATATATGCATTTTCATCAGATTCTTGTATAACATTTTGGATTCTGTTTGAATTTTGCAGTTTTATTTGATTTCATGTCAAAATTTAAAATAAATACTAGCTTACTCTCTGACTACTGTTAAGTATAACATGGATATCATTTTCAGGACAAAACTTTATAGTATTTGTTTTATACAGAGGTTCTTCATTCTTATACCATTCTTGTATGTCAAAGCTAGGAAAGAATATCCCTATCTCTCGTTTTACTGACTCTGGGGAATCTGTAAAAAAAAAAAAAGATTATGTTAAAAAGAGGTTAACAGTGAGGATGATTTCATTTTTAGCTGCATTTTTTATGTTTAAGGAACTCAGAAAAATAATTTCTACTAACCTTCCCCTCTAAAATTGAAGCTATGATGATTACAATCAGTATCTACAGAATACTATGTAACTATCCACTGACAGATTATCACATACACAGATACACAAATACTGAAGCTGGTAGCAACTTAGTAATAATGAGTACATTGAGACAATTGACATTACATCCAAGGTTTGCAAGTATTGTATAAAAGCTATACTGAATGATGCTTCCCTAATGTTCAAGGGTAAACAGTTGCATTCAGAGATTGTTCTCGGTATGCAATGATAATTGTATGACTTTATGTTGACGGAACACATTGGTAACAGTAGTTCTGCTGACAAGAGTTCTGCTGCTCATGTGTTATGACTGCGTATTGCCTCAGCATTATTTGGGCGAAGGTTCAGGACGTATGGACCTTTACTTTGTTTATTATTCATGGTGCCTCAACCTACTGTACAGCAAGTCTATCAGTACAACTTTGATACAAAATCCCTTATTTAATCTTTTCTGAGACTGAAATTCCAAACATTACTCACCAGAACCATGTGTTCCGTTTCTTGTATCGGTTAAACCATACCTGGCCCTTATGCTGTCTGGAGCTGTGTCTTTTGCTCTGTTAAAGAAATAAAAATCTGTGATCAAAAGATCGCCTATCCTTTAAAGGCTGATACCTTTATCATAAATTTATTACCAGCTAGACTGAAAGAAATCAAAAGAGGGCACGCTTTCAATGGGTTGGGCATGAGTGAAAATGAAAGAGCGCCCTCAACAACAGATCTTTAAATCTACATCATACATATTGGCATGTCAAATGTTGGTGCCTGCAATAACATTTTACTTCATGCTGAAAAGTCAAACTAGAACAGAAACAAGAAGGTTGACTTATTCTCACACATGCCTCCAGTAATGCACGTCTAGTGGAAATCATGACATCAGCCAAGAAATCAATGATTGTTATTTTTATGACGTGTCTAGGTGGTAAATTTATATTTCAGGTACAGAGAATTCACTATGAAACATCATAAAGGTATATATTGGGTTGGTGTGCTTTCTCACGTGTTTCCCCCAGAGAGCTACTCCTCTTATTTGAGTATACATATATGTGCTGACCTTTGGGTGCATTTTCTAACCCTTTGGTCTAAAATGGAATATTTTTTTCGAGCGGAAGTCTAAAATGGGGTCAAGTTTGCATTATTTTCAATTTTGTTTGGTCTAAAATGTGGTCCATTGTCCTTTACCAAATCATAACTGCCATTAATTGTCCAAAAATGTTGCCTTTCCCTGTCTGTGGAGTCCACCACCATGATTCAAATTGCAGCAAAAAATCTACAGCTATTATAAATGCCTTCAGAAAGAACTTATCTATTCTCCAACACCTTCTTACAATGCCTAAGATTATGTCACACTGGGAAACTAGTATTATACAAATTCATTTTTTGCATTGGAGATAAGAAATCAATAACCAACTAACTTGAAAACTTTTGTTGGTCCCATTAGTTTTCTCCAGTGTGCAATGGCGTCTTCTCTTGCCAACACGTGTGCACTCAAAGAACCGCTTGTCATGTAATCAACGAGACGGTTGTAGAAAAATTTCCCTAAAATGAAGAAAATTATCAGCATGAAAGATCCACTTTGTTGGTTTTATTTTCTGTCAACACAATATATTTAGGTCAAGTCCATGTACAAGATAATGACTGACTGAAGATTAGGGGTTCACTTCATAAAGTCATTGACCAGAAAAAGGGTGCAAATTCTTACTGGATTTTGAATCTACATGAGTGCTACGAGAGCTGGCAAAGTAGTGTCATTACAGGATGTGAATAACAATAAACTGCTATCAATAGATAGAATCGGCCAATCACCCACGGAAACATTTTTTTTTATTAATGCAGTCTTTAGCACAACACAATTTTGCAGTAGTTACAGCCCTTGCAAATGTTGTCTATAAATGCTGCTGATCAGAATGACGTTTTATCAGTAGTAGACAAGAAAAAAACAGTTTTGTAGGTGCCAAAATGTGGTCTCCTTATCACAATATATCAAGCAGATATATATTGATACAAAATAACATTGGGTGTCTCTGATATAGGCTCACAACATGTTCTTATCAGTTTGTTTACGTCTGTGAAAGTTCATCATATCACTATATACCATATGACTATTCACAGACATAAACAAACTGATAACAGCATGGCATGAATCCACATCTGAGGCATTCACTATTGTCTTTGTATCAATACATCTTGGTTTGATAGTGTGAGGAGACTTCACCTTCGAAGCCAATTTTAATTGTCAACCACTGATAAAACAACGTTCTGATTAGCAGCATTTCTAGACAACTGATGCAAGGGTTGTAAGATGGTTGAGCCCTTGCTATGTTAAATACTAATTTAATTTTAGGTTGAAATACTAAGCCATTGTTTGTTTTCCTAAATAAGTGATGAGAGAACAAAGTCAAGTTCAACCCAGCAAAGTTTCTAAGTGTGCACAGGAACAGATACTGCACAGTTTAAAGGTACACTACACTACCTGCGACTGGAACTTTTTTTGAAACTCTCTTGTTAAATAAAATGACTTTACTTGTAATATTGTACACCCTGAACAGTAGTGAAATCACCTGTGGGTACACATTTGTGTAGCTGTAAACATAATAAATCCAATCAAATTGATTTTTGGGTCCACACCCTAAAATAATGTCTCAACACAATTGGGACTTCAACTTGTTACTGTACACCTTACAAATAAAATTGACCTCTTAGTAACACGTACAATGTCTATTTAACAGTCTTCAGTGGATATATTGCTGGTTGTCTTATCAAAAAAAAAAAAAAATTCTAGTTACAGCTAGTGTAGGTTAAAACCCTCTGGAGAGAAACAACTCTGGTAAGAAAATTGATTCTTACCTTCATGCTCAGCATAAAATTTTTGGGCATCTGCTTTGCTCCATTTCAAAAGTTTTGATCGAACAAAATAAAAATTATTTTCTAGGATTATTTGTTTGATTTCCTGGAGGTAAATAAGTGAATGTAAATAATTAGCATATTATGGACAAATCTAAACAACAACAACAACAACAACAATAACAATAACAACAACAACTTCAACTTCAGTACAGATTTGGAAAAAATGTTTTTCAAAGAAACAGCCTTGAAATATTCATCACAAATACATATACAACTGCTCACACAAGACCGTGGATGAACAGAACCTGTTACAAATGGGGACAGTAAAGAAATCAATTGGATTAATAACACTTGGCTCAGTATGTTGGAACAGCAGAGACTTCTATTACACACCATGGTTTGATAAGAACAGTTTATGGCCTCCCACTTATTGGGTATACGTATATGTGCCGCTCTTTGGGGTAGGGTTCTTCCACCCTTTGGTCTAAAATGGGTACTGTATTTTTTATTTTCTTTTTGGGAAAAGGACTATAAAATGGGGTACACTTTACACAATTTTCGATTTTGTTTGTTCTAAAATGGAATCCTGGAACGAACCAAGTAATAATTTCTCGAATACTTCGGAATTTCTGGGAATTTCCCTCGGAATTTCCTCCAGCTAATTCGCTGTTTGACATTTTCATAATATCGGTGATTATGTATTTTGGTCTAAAAAGTAAAATGGGGTCTTCTATTCTAAAAACTTGACTATTAAAATGGGGTGTTGTTTTTTGGTCAAAATGGGTCTAAAATTGGGTCTGGGGTTGGCCGCACACCCCTATCAGACCTGGCCAGTGCACAGTGGTAACCTCACCCCCACCCCCCGGGGACGGATCATGGAATTAGCATGATACATGTGATTTGTAAACAAAGTTCTTTATCATGACATTGGCATTGAGAAAGTGACTATTTAAAATAACGTGTTGTACCTGTACTTTGTACGGTTGGGCAACTACGTCTGGTTTGATCACGGCTAATGTTAGTTGTAAAGCGTTTGCGGCTCTCCTTATTGTTCCCGCTGTCATTCTGAACACCGAAAAACTCAAATACTTGTGAAGCCCTGTCCCAAACACGTTACTTCTTCAGTGCGCCGCCATCTTTAAAGAATTATCGAAAACCTAGAGGTTCTTTCTCGTCTTTATCTTCTTTTTTTATCGTAGCTGTTTCCATCGTTTAAATATTAGCGTATAAGTTCAACCAGTGATGGAGGGTGGGAAAAATGTGCTCAAAATTAATTAGTACAATGTCAGTTAGGGAGTTCAGTTGGTGACCCGGAAGTGTTGAGCGACCCAAACAAAAATAATAATCGAAGCATGCAAGCACTATCACTCACTATAGACAGCTGTGACAAAAGCGATATTGTAAGTGTACAAAGTGTACGCGTCAACTTTCCGTAGGCGGAACACTAAGACTAAAGAGTAAGAATGGAGGAAAGGTGTTTCCTAATTCGCTAAACCATTTTCTCGGAGCATATTAACACCGTCTGCAAAGCAAGAACTAACTGGGCCAATAGCAGTGTCGTGCGAAAAACAGTGGATAGCAAGATCATTCATCCATCACCAACGGCTAGCAAGTGAACGGCAATATACACGTACGTGTAAGAACGCCCCTTTGGAGTAAGAACCTTGGGTTTGTTACGCAGTTTTTCTCACGCAAATGACCAACACCCAGACAATTCTGACACAGAACAGAAGGCGATGTGTATGTAACTTGCAAGGGTCCGGTCCGTATGCAAGACTGAGCCAGAGAAAAAAAACATTTGTTTTGTTAAAAGCTGTTAACATTTTAGCAAAGGCTGGTACAAATCAGTCCTTATAGTCACAGGTGGAAAATATCACTTATACTACCAAATATGGGTATAGCAAGGATTACAAGAATCATACCATTCCTCATCGTCATGGCAACTGTCTCCTTACTGATACAGCTCATGTTTGTTGTTAAACATTCTTCGAAGAAGACACCCATAGATGAACAAGAGGAACTTGGTGTACGAAACTACGACATTGCAGCAGATCTCAAAAACATTGCGAAAAATGAAATGGCTGAAACATCCAAGAAGGTGGGAAATCAACCCCTTCTTCCATCACCAAAACATGGAAAATGGGATGGAGATAATAATGGAAAACTGTGGAAACTGCAAGGAGTAACAGAAGGAAATATATGCCCTGCACTCATAGCTGGCACAGAAAGTGCAGTGGTGCAGACTCGCAAAATGTTAAATCAAACAGAGATTGAGAATTTGCAGCCCGTTTCGGATGAGATGATAACACGGTGGACTTTTGACTGCGCCAAGTATAAAGAGAAAAGAGAGTATATCTTGCATCCTCTGTCAGAGGATGAGAAGTCATACCCCATCGCGTATAGTATCGTGGTACATCAAGATGCTGCTCAAGTTGAAAGACTATTTCAAAATATCTATATGCCTCAAAACGTTTACTGTATTCACGTTGATTTGAAATCAACAGATGACTTCAAACAAGCTATGGTGAATTTGGTCAGTTGCTTTGAGAATGCTTTCATAGCCAGTAAACTAGAACACGTTATCTATGGAAGCATCTCTAGATTAAGAGCTGATCTTAACTGCATGGAAGATTTAATGGAATCTGAGATTCAGTGGAAATATCTGATCAATCTATCTGGACAAGATTTTCCCCTGAAGACTAACCGAGAGATTGTAATGCAGATGAAAGCTTACAAAGGGATTAACGATATTACCGGTGTTTTACCGAGTCCTGACGTCAAAGAACGGACATTGTTTATCCATGAAGTGACGTCTGACGGTGCTGTGGTTAAGACAGAGAAAGTCAAGCCTCCCCCACCACATAGTATAACTATATACTTTGGCAATGCTTACAATGTCTTCAGTAAAGAGTACATCTCCTGGGTTCTCCATGATCCCATACCCAGAGATTTCCTGGAATGGTCCGAGGACACATATTCTCCGGATGAACACTACTGGGTTTCCCTTCAGAGAATTCCGGGTGTTCCCGGTGGATATTCTAAACCAACGTGGGGATTTACAGCGAGGGCTATCAAATGGCTGTTTTATGAAGGAAAGATATACCCGTCATGTGCAGGGAAGTATGTGAGAGAAGTGTGTGTGTTTGGAGTTGGAGATTTACACTGGCTTACTCAGCAACATCATTTGTTTGCAAATAAGTTTGATGTAACCTTTGACCCCATCGCGGTCCAATGTTTGGAAGAGTGGTTAAGATACCGATTACATAAACTAGTCAATTGGACAAATTTTCCTCATAATTTGTATGGGGGAGACAGAGATTGATTATTGTGAAGTGTTGGATGAGGGTGGTTTGGGGGAGGGTCAGTCAATTTTTTTCTCGTTTATACCCCATCATTCAATTTTCCTCATAATTTTTATGGGGGCAACAGAGGTTGATTATTTTAAAGTGTTGGGTGAGGGTGGTTTTGGGAGGGTCACAGTCAATTTTTTTCTGGTTACCTCATCGTTCCATTTTCCTCATAGTTTTTATGGGGGGAGACATAGGTTGATAAGTTTGACATGTTAGATGAGGTGGTCCATCATTCTTTAACTGCATAATTTGTATGGGGGAGGCAAAGGTTAATAAATGTGTTGGAAGAGTTGGAGGAGGGACAGGGCTTTGAACATCTGAGAAGTCACATCATTCTTTAAAATTACAAAATCTTGTGTGATTGTAGAGAGTGGAGATAAATGGTCAATGTTTTGATTCAAATGATTCAAATGTTTTCAATGTTTTCACAGTGTGGGTGTTCAGGTATCTAGGCAGATAAAGAACAGTAGCCACCCATCGTAAATTATACCAACCTGCTGTGTGTTAGGGGGTCTAGTACTATTCCTCACTATATCCTCAACACCCTAAGCTATTACAAATTGTACTAATGTACAGTCAGCCCACTGTTCTATGCATTTGTCAAAATATTACAACAGGAATGGCATGGGGTTACTGTGGTAAAATGACTTGGGAATTTGAATAGATTTTACTTTTGAATGAAGCAGACATCACCAACTTGCCACCATTAAAAAAAGCATATGACATGTGAATAGGAATGTCTGTAGAGTTTCAATACTGGTAGGGGACATTGTAAAATGACCAAGAAACTCTGGTAGAGTTACCTACAACACTGAGAGGGGGTCTCTCGCTAAGTGTTTTGGGAACTTACTTAGATTTTACCGACTTGCCCCACCCTAAGATCTCATATAGAGGACCATGGTAAATAAGTGAGAAACTCATTGATTTTAACGACTGCGGAATTCCACTAGATTTATAACCTACATAAATGCCTGTAAAGAAAAAAACTCATGGGGGGGGGGCTGATAAAGTGACACAGAACTTTGGATAAATTTGACCCCAAACAAAAAGACTTCTGTAGATATTATAGTCAATTCTATATGACTCCCATGAAAGGAGCTGATCTGTCTTGTGATGACAATCACTTAGATGTTTGTCACAATTGAGAAGTCTGCATGTTATAATACTCAAGGTTAATTTATTCAGAAAACAAGTGTTTGATTTGGAAGTGAAAGGCCAGCTTATTCAATATACCCTTGGATCAGTAGTGTGTATTCTTCCACCCACTATCAATCACTCACTCAAATTGTTGGCTTTCAATGCTAAACAACAAATACCTCGTCAGGTAATTATAGGATTCAAAGATAAATGAATGCTACATTTCACTTCTAAATAACTCGGCCATTTTTGTGGTCTATTTTACTCAGTTATACCTCAGTTTGTCTATATGATAGCGGTACTGTAATTATACTCAGTGTCCAAGGGGTCGACCCCAGGACGCAATATATTCACAAAAAACCATATAAGTGTATTCAAGAAGTTATTAAAGCTAACTTTGTTTGATACCATAGGCTTTATATAGAGGGAAAGCATACTAGAGACTTGGCTAATCTGACTTATAGAATCCAGTCTTCTGAGGATTTACCCTACCATGCCTGGTAATTTGCTAACAGCTGTTTAGGGGTAAGATCAATAGTTCAATGTAGGATAAAAAACTAAATTCTTATACTTAGGCCTCAGACCCCCCCCCCCCCCCCCCAACTAAAATTGACCAAAATTGAAAATTGCTTCAAACCGCACAATCAATTTCAAATCAGTATGTAGCAGTATGTAGCGTTATGAATACAAAGCCAGTATGTATAGTGTCTGGAGAAAATAGTTCTTTTGTTGACACTTTACTTTATTTTACTGCCATGCATTTACTATAGTGAAAATTCTTCCATTTCTTAATTTGACATTTTTCAAAAGAAATATTTGTATTTAGGGGTACAAAATAAAACATCACTTACAAGTAAAATTGATTTTGTAGGATGAGAACTAAAATGGCTCAACCCCCCCCCCCAACCCCCATAAAAGAATATCTCACCCCTTATTTACACCTAGAGTTAGATTGTGGTTTCCCACAGTGACAATAGAATATGGTAACTACATATACATTTGTATTATGTTTACATTGTATAGTAAGACTTGATCCTCTGACTCTTGTGTTCTTAATCACATAGTAACACTATTGACGTCATTTCACAACAAGAAAAATTTTAACCTAAGGCCAAAAAAATAAAAGAATTGTTTCTGGTCATGCGTATCACTTAAATACCCTCGCGTTGATCTTTTTTTTCTTCTTTTTTTGTACAGCCCATGGAGTCTGTAGATCGGGGGGGGGGGGGGGGGGGGGACACCCTCCCTATTTCAGTGAAGACAACTTGCAGAGCCAATTATGATGGACAAGCAAAATGACATCTGCCCCCCACATATACACTTGCTCTAAAGTACTAGATAAAAAGAACAGTAACTGCTATAAATAGTAGCTAGAATGAGTGGCGGATGTGTTGAGAATAATTTTTTTTTTTTAAATTTGCGTCATCGCACCACTTTAGACAAAATGTTCCAACAAGGAACAACTCTTTTTATTTAACCACAAACAAACCTATAAACCGGTCCACTAAAGATTATGATAGTTAATCAGACAAGACAGCACTGACTATAAATTTGCATAACATAAACAAGTGCCATGTGAGTTTCATGCATAACTTTAGGGGTACCTATTCTGCTGCTCTGTCTTTGCCCAGAATAAATATAAAGTCATTTCATCCATAATTTATATCATGGCTAGACACCCCCTGGCTGAAGTCTGTGGGTTTGTACATTCACCCATCTGTTTCGCAATCACTCAGGTTATCATTTCACACAAACAAACAAACACACTTGTGTTTTTAAAAAGGCTGTTTTCTTCAAACAAAGAAAAAAAAACCCAAGACTTAAGGAAGTCTAATTCTAAGGTTGAACTTTCTTTTTGAATATATAATTCACAAAGTTGTGTATTTCATGAAGCCATATTATTTGTATATTTCTGAAATTAATTTTATCTTTCTTTTTGGAGGGTGAGAGGAAAGGGGTTGATGAGAGTGGTTTCATTGATATTTTAAAGCATAATATTTATAACACTCCTCACCAACACTCTAGCCATTCTTTATTGATGTCTGTAGATTAGTCTAGAGGCTGTCTGTGGCTTTGAATCCTTCTCCATGTCTAGAGGAATGAGAAGTCATGAACTAAGTTGTTCATGCAAATGAGTAAAACCCCCCCCCCCCCCATTGTTATAATGATGTACAGTGTATTATGTAGTGTCGAGACTGTAAGATACGTTGTGTCCCTCCATCCTCACTGGCCCGCTCTCTCCTCCCTCTGAGAGGGGTTGAATGATGTGTGAGGGCGCCCCATCAGGGCGTAGTACTTACGGACTACATAGTGCCCTGTTATGACCATATTTGGACATATTGTAACTGCTCATCACAATAAACACCAACTTACTATTCCAGGGCAACATTCTGTGAATGGTTAAAACAAGTATGATTTTCATTATGGTGTGGATGGCTTTGTTATAATTTGAAGTTTCTTTCATCGTAGAACCTCATTCCTCTAGACATGGAGAATGATCAATTAAGCCATGGATAGAATCTAGACTCACTGATTACTAGACCATTCAAAATCCAAGATGGCGATGTGTTTTATGTTTAGGTTTAATCTTATCCCTAATTCAACCCATGACAAAGGTTTAATAATTGCACAACAGTCCTGTGTGTATACAATATGGTGGTAATGTCAGTCAGTCAGTCAGTCAGTCAGTCAGTGAGGAATATATATCTTTGTTTTAATGATAAACAAACACTTTCAGTGACTTTAATCTTTGTTGGTCACTTTTTGTTTCATATTGAAATATTCTTGTAATAATCCAATTTCTAGTATTATAGTATTACTACATTTTTCTTGTAGAAAGTTGAAAATAATGTTCTTGTACTGATGTGACCTTTTGAGGCTTTTCACTTTTATGTAACATTTGTTCCTGTGTTTACAATGTTTCTGGAATTTAGTATTTATTGAAGAAATGGTGTAAAATATTTATGTTGGCTTTAAGGCTTCATCTACGCAACTTTTAAGATGTGTATTTTTATTTTTTGTATTAAACAATGGTGTAAAATACTTGTTTTCTTCAGAGGCTGAGATAGGAATTTA
>NC_135562.1:15446295-15518795 GCF_964340395.1 Glandiceps talaboti | reverse complement strand
GTTGGAATGACCGTTGCTCAGTTTACTACTACCATTTGTGATTCCTTTAGAAGTGCTTGGTTCTGTGTTGGATTTTGTTCCTTTCCTTGATTTGTCCCTGGAAGTGCTTGCTCCTTCATCTTTCCTGGCTATTTTACTGGGATTAGGTCCACTTGAGGTACTTGGTGTGTCTGTGAATCAAAATATGACAACTATTTATTTCTGTATTGTAATATTTAAATGGCCGATAAACAGAAAATACATCGGACTGGTGCAGATCCTTCCAGTTGCTAACACATGCTGGTGAGGTGTTAGTACCAACCAAGTGTTAGCACTTAGCTAGCCAGGTGTTAACATAGGACTTGTGCAGGCAGTACAAGTCCAATGTCTAACACCTGGCTAGCTGAGTGCTAACACCAGGCTGGCACTAACACCTCACAACAGCATGTGTTATCAGCTGAAAGGGTTGGCAGCACCACCCAGTATTAACGTCAGACTAGCTGTGTGCTAACACTTGGTTGGCACTAACGCTCACCAACATGTGTTAGAATGTAAAGGGTTAATGCCAGCACAGGTGCTAAAAGTGGGAATGGCATTAACTCTTCCAGCTGCTAACACATACCGGGTTAGGTGCCAGCCCAGTGTATGCACTAAGCTAGTCTGGTGTTAACATAGGGCTGGGACTGGCAATCCTTTCAGCTGCTAGCACATACTGGTGAATGTTATGTGCCAGCCTGGTGTTAGCACTGAGCTAGGCTGGAGTTATCATACATTGGGCTGGTGTAGGTATTAACCTTTCCAGTTGCTAACTCACGTTGGCAGGATGTTAGTGCCAGACTGGTGTTAGCACTGAGCTAGCCTGGCCTTAACATTGGGCTGGTGCAGGCATTAACCCTTCAATTTGTTGACACATGCTGGTGGCATGTCAGCAACATAAATCTTTTAATTCAATTAAGACAACCAATGTGACCAACTTCAAGTCTTTTGTATAAATGAATACCCTTCAAGTTGTGGGGACGACAACCCTAGTTTTCAACCTAACTTGTTACATCAATTGAGACAGTCCAAAGGATACATTTCCGATTTTAACAGAAACTTAAATGTGACAGATCTCAAAAAGACAATTATTTCTAATACATGTTCTTTATCTATGCATACAAAATAAGTGTCTTACCTTGTGAAGCTGTTGATGTACTTGGTTCATCAGCTGATAGTTTGTGTTTGGCTGCCTTCTTTGCTTTCTGAAATAGTAGAAACAGGTTACACTCTAGTTATCTATACTTCTCTGTTTAGTATTCACTTGAGGTCTTTGCCATGGACACCCATTGACTCATGGGAGTCAGCAAAGATACGGCAAAACAGAAATATTTAAGATGATTCCTGAGTGCTTATTACCTCCAAGTAAAAGAATCATGAATATTCATGTTCTGCTATTTACATATGCATGTCTGCTGACTCTAATGAGGTAAATACATGTCCAAGGAAAGAAACTTCACTGGACAATGGATGGGGAACAAGTTCAACTAAGTTTAATGCAAGTTATGTAAAATTATGAAGTGACTCCCCGAACTAAAAATTAACAAAAATACCTCAACTTCTTGGATCCCTTTTAAGGTCCAGTAAGAGTTTAAATTTTACCAGATTCTCCATTCCTTGAACTAAAGCTGACTAAAATGTTATGTATCCATGATTGTATTAACTTTGAATGAAATCGTACCTTCTCTGCTTTTGCCTTTGCTCTCCTTTCTTCCATTCTGTCTATTAAACCGTCTATTTCTTCATCTGTGCCATTAAGAATAACGTCATCACCCTGTGTGTAAGCTGCTCCACACTGTAAGAGTACGTAGGAGATAAAACAAGTTAGACTATGTTATGCTTAAATATCCATCGTGTCGTTGGTTATTGACTGTAGCATAAATAACTGACAATGTAATGACAAGCTAGAACTATAAATAGATTTTTTTTTGTTCCTTAGAAACTCAAAATAGATACAGATGGGTTTGAAAGATATCTTACTGTAAATTTGCCCAAGTTCCCACAGTTGCTTCTAAACCCAAATTCTTGACAAAATATATTGAAAGGTTTCTACCAGACTCCCCATCTTGTAGGCTTACCAAAGAAAAACACGACATTGAAGTGTTTCTGTCTTCTACACAAATATATTTTTAAAGACAGATTTACACAAACTTAGAAAGCTGGGCCTTCCACGTTACAAAAGCACAAAAACTGTGTCCGTTCACACATACCCCTAAAAATAGGGTTTCAATCCAAGGTTCTCACATAAATGTTTTCTTATCAGTGGAGTCATAAAGATTACATTATAGTAAGTCATTCTTCTGTTAAGGCCCAACTTTTTTTCTATAGCTCTGCCAGACAACTGCTTTCTCACCCAAATTGTAATCCAATGGGAAATGGATCATAACTCCTCTCTCTATCAGTTGGGTATTTGTTTGTACACAGATAACTTTAAGTTGAGCAAAACATGATAAACTCTACACACGTCACTTTATTCAAGTGTTGGTTGTTCTACTTACTTTGTGACAGACATCTGATTTCACTTCTTTCATAGCTCTTTCTGAGAATACACACCCACATTTAATCAGGTAACAGAATCTGTAAGAATTAAACAGTTAAAAAAAATTATTCCTCACACAAAAACTTGGTAGCACTGACTAACAGTCATTATCTGTTGAGTGTTCAAGATTAAACCAATCGAGACACTGATCAGGATAACTTATAAGTTAAAATTTCTTTTTTGTTCAAACTGTGAAACCTTTTGCTGTGTTGCAAGCCAACAGCTTTTGTAAATTTTAGTAATAAATTGTGACGTGTTTGTCCAACAATAGTGCTCATAAAGTTTGACAAAGAGGAAGTATTTGCATTTTTGGTATGTGGTTTCTGTCTGTCAATGTACACCCATTTTATACCCACCTGTGTCTGCCATTCATCTCTAGACCACTGACTGGACAGATATAGCGTGACTTCTGTCTGTCGATGTATACACCCCCTTTATCTGCACCTGTATCTTCAAATGCTGGGTTGTCTGTCAAATTCAGCACTTTCACGTCCTTCAACAAGAACAACACCCTTGTCAGTAAGTTTATCCATGGAAAATAGAATTAAATTTTACAATATGGTAAAGAGATTGAATATCGTTTTTGTGTAAAGATACTTGCACTTTATTGGTGTTACTATGAAAAACAGAACAGTCTAAAAATAATGTTAGTTTTTACATGGCTTCCCACACTACTCTCAAATTGTTTTACAACTACTACATTTGGCATGGCGCAACAACCCTTTATAGTTTTATACTTACCATATATTTTCACATACAATGTGAACACACATACATACACACACACACACACACACACATGTACACACAATAATACACACACACACACACATATATATGTACGTACTATTACATAAACATAGACACACACATACACACATTCAGAATCATACATAAACAGACACACAAACACACACACATATATATATATGTGTACGTACTATTACATAAACATACACACACATATACACGTTCATACACAAACAGAAACACACACACATGTACATACAATAATACACACACACACCTACCCACATATACGCATATATACTATTACATAAACAGACATACACATATACATGTACACACACACACACACACACACACACACACAATCTGTACTCACCTTCAAATTCCTGATGTGTTGTGCATTCTCACTAGTTGACTTATCCAGCAAGTATTCCAAAACTGACTCTTTGTTGTACAGTCTGAAAAATGCAAATTTTAAGTTTTGAAATAATTATAACTGAAGAGATAATAGACACTCGCCATTATCTGTCAGAACACCAACGATGAGTTAGTGCAAGTATTGTGTGCACAATGATATGAGTATTTGCAATGTTCTCTGTGGCCATACTTTTATGAGCAGAGCCAGTCTATGAACAGAAACCAGTGAAAAACCTCTTGGCAGTGGCACTTACAGGAGTCCTGTTGTAGGAAGAATTTTGAAAGCAGCCTGTATATTTGTAGAAATAGTCACTTACTTGTGGAGTTTAATGTATATTGTACATATTTTACTACTAAACTAAAGTAGCCCAGGCCAGGCTATTAAAATACAAATAAAGTAAAATGTGCTGGATCATTTGAGTAGCTAGTGTATAATATACTGAATGCATATTTATGAAAATATATGCACATTTTATGCAAATTACACAGTATAGTGTGTAAAATTACTAATGTTTACAGGACTTTGAGCACATGTATTCATTTGCATATAGGTATGCAATAATACTTTCAGTATGTGCAGTGCAACTGCAAATACCACTAGTATGCCACATGCACCAATGCAAGTAATTGCTGGTACCTGTAATAACTGTGAGGATAGACGTTGGTGTTCATAGTTTACAGGTACATAATATACTATATAGTTTATAGACATATACATAATGCATATCACATTGAGTAAATATTCTGGCTGTTTCTGATCTCTATATAGGGTGTAGTGCGATACATTTCAATTCATACCCAAGCTATAATGGTCTTACCTTCCAAGTTCACATGCAACAATGGGTTGGGTCAGTGGTTCTTGACTTATAGCACATAGACACCACTTGGCAGCCAACTCCATATCTTTGTCTTTCTGTGTAAGTGAGGAAAATATATCACAAATTTTATACCAAAAGTTGATCAAAATGTCAAGTTGTTCATTTGAAACCAGAAAACAGAACATTACTTGTTCTGGTAATTTTAAGTCTATTGTCATTGGTTCGGTAAGGTACGCCATGATAGGTCGCCCTCATACATTGGTGAACCCCTTTCATGCCAGTGAGGGTGGAGCGACAAGACACGTACACATCATACAATCTATGGTTCTATGGTATTCAAAGTATGAATCAAAACTTTCAGACTTTTCATAATCAAGCTTGTACAGACATAATTACTCAATTCTTAGTCTTTCAGCTGGAAAATAGAATAGTAACATATGGGTTTGTCACTATTCGTCTTAAAACTTGTTAGTGTCTTGGTGCAAAGATGATTAATTTACAGAACACTTCTCATTCCAAGCATCTAGGTTGACAATACGGTAATGATTACGATTTTGAAAAAAAAAAAATTGAAAAAAAATTGTGAGATTGATTGCTGAACTTGTTTTGAAACATTCATTTTAATGTGAAATAAGTGTTGTAAAATTGTTTTAGGTCAAAAAGTATTTCTAATTGTTCATAAATTTTAAACTATTTGCTGTTGACAATCTCTGTTGAAAACATATTATATAATTCCCTTCTGTATGGGGGTGAGGGTTTCAAATTTATTCGAACTCTTGACAGAAACAATATTTGGGACATCACATCATTCAACGGCAAACGATCACTGGGTCCTTTAAGTTCAAGGCTTCTATTCGTACATATATCTACTTATATTCAAATTAGAGACTGAACTTAAAGTACACTTCTAATTCCCGTGGAATAAGTGATCAAGCTGGCTACAAATGTACACAAAGCATAAATTTCACTTCCTCGAATGTTTGTGTGGTGGTTACACACGGAAATAAACTATGCTACTAACCTGTTCTGGCTTCTTCTTCAGCCGTACAAGCTCATCGCGAGTTGGAATCGTTCCTCCGTCACAACCCATGATGGTTACTATAATTCAAAGAGTTTTTGGAATGGTAAAATACAGCAAAACTCGGCAAGAACTCGTCCAAGACGTCGTACTATTTATGTTTCCCAATGATTTGACGAGATCAATGAACTCTCGCGTGACTGGTCAAGTGGAAGAAACCAAATGGAAATGGGAGGTCTGAATAAGAGGTGTGCACACTAAAGCTTGTGTTAAGTCAATATTTTGTACAAGATATAAATAATAGCCATGAATGACCTTCTTTAAAATATTTCTTCATCTTTAAAAAGGTTTTAGTTTAATTTCATATCCAAATTTTCACAAAGTTATCGCGAATGTTTACCAGAGTCACTGGCACTTACCTGTAGATGAATATCATGACAGGACATGAACGAAAGAAGTTTTAGTGATGCCAGAGAGGGCAGACTATATAAAGTCGACTTCCGGTATGCATTCTAACGTGTCCTCAAACGCGTTCAGCTGTTTGTGAATGAAGTACACGTGAAACTGTAAGGTGAGTGTGTGTATATATACCTTATCGCTTCGATGTCACTGTGTGTGATTTAAGATAATTCAGGGGTTTTTTTTGGTCAAAGGAGTACTTAATTTAACATTTACGCTAAACAGCGCGTGTTCCGTCGCCTAGGTTCGTGTCCATAGTCGAGTCTGTAGTCTAGACTAGAAGTGTAGGTGTACGTAGTGTACGCATGATGGGGAGATCACGCTCCCAATAACAAATTTGAAACGGTTAAAAAGCGGAACACTTACTGTGTTCAGTCGCGTCCAGATTGCCCTCTCTGTCAGCCGAGTATGTATCTTAAGTTATGCAAGTTCACGTGCTGTATGGTTATGCGGTGTACATTACCAGTTATAAGTAGAGAATAAAATGAAATAATTTATGACATTGTGATTGGAATGGATTATTTCACTTATGTTGTCCACTTGGACATTTGAATTTTAATCTAGACCACAGGAACAGTTTCGCGTTATTCTGAGAATCGATTGTTATTCGATATTTCACACGGTCATAATTTGTACACCTTGTTATGTTTGGAGAAGTGGTAAACTGGACACACCCGGCATTGTATGTCATTGTAATTTGTATAGATTTTTACACACGTAAACCTTTGCTATGGTTTGCAGCACAAGTAATGGTTTTAGCCATTTAGACGATGTGTATAGCCCTTTTGTGGTTTTTATCCTCAAGCTGAGACAAAAAGTGTAACGTGTTCCTAAAGTCTGACTGACTTTTTATGTGTCGTGGCCTTGGCAAGAAGTTTTTATTTAATACGTATTACTACACGTTTCACTTACTTTTTGAGCATATTTTACTAAAAGGTGACACGGATGGATAAAATACCGGGGTAATTATCAACATCTGTTGGCATCGATAATCGAAATCGGCAGGTATGAGTTAAACTTTACCTGAAAGTTGTGTTGGGGGAAACCCTTCAAGTACTTGCGATCGCGAGTGGGCGTTAACGACGTTTACATTACGACTTGTATGCCACGTAGATCATCGTACAGTTGTGTGGATTCAAGCCACAGTCGGACAGACGTTTATAATTCACGTGTCGTATACAAATATGAATTATGATCTGATAATCCTATAAACTGTTAAATCCGTTATTATAGTGTCAATAAACCTAGTATAATATCTCAAATCTCAAATCAGCTGTGCCGCCATTACACACACGCATAGCAACGCTTTTAGTATTACATGCTTATCAAACCTGCACCCATTCGAAGTAGGTTGTTCATTGAAATGTTTATGCCACGTTGACACTAGTAGAATGGCACTATTGTTCACAGTCAGTAATCATTAAGTTTTTGATAGATATGTGTATTAAATATCATAATTAGAATGAGAATGTATCTTGTATTTAAAGCATTTTACCATCATCATCTTCACAGAATCGTTATAATTTTTAGCAGATGACAAATATTAATGAATTATCATATTAAATAGTATATTGTACATAAAAGTAAATACACAATAACCAGATGTTTGCCATGTATACTGCAGGGTATTATCAATTGTTGTTCACATTTATGCAATTTATATTACTGGTACATGCATATAAATTGTATTTTTTTTGTAACACTACCCAGGGTCAAATTGATATAAACTAAACTCATCCTTGACCTAACCCCCTAACTTGGATGTAATTGTTTCATTCTTGTACTGTCCATGGGGTCCTCAGGTAGAAAAGTGGACCACCTATGTTTGACATTACAAATCAGATTTGTTCATCATGTCAGTGGGGTCAAATCCTGTTTGATGTCAAACTGACCTATCAAACCCCCTAACTTGAAAGCAGTTCTGTAATTCTAGTCCTGTCGATCCACCGTTTACATCCTTGACTTTAATTTTTTTCCTGCCAGGTGACAATGTCAGACAAGAAGTGTATATTAGTGACTGGGGGTGCTGGTTACATTGGTAGTCATGTTGTGATAGAATTAATTAATTCTGGATACCAACCTGTGGTTATAGACAACTTTGCCAATGCAGTCAAAGGTAAGCGTTCAATAAAGCTACACTAGGTGCAACTGGACCGTATTTTCAAAACTTTTTTGTTCGATGACATTCTGATAATATTGTACACCCTAACCAGTGTTGAATCAGCTGGTAGTAAATGAATTTGTTTAGTATTACACATAATACATGGTAAATATAAATCCAATTATATATTGATTTTTGGCAGTACATGAAAGTCTCAATTGCAAGCTGTTGCTGTACTTTTTCCGCAGGGAGCTATTCTCCTTATTTGACTATATATTATGTGCCGCCCTTTGGGGTACGTTTTCTAGCCCTTTGGTCTAAAATGGGGTCTGGGTTTTTTTTCGAGCTGAAGAGTCTAAAACAGGGTCCACTTTGCATTATTTTCAATTTTGCTTGGTCTAAAATGTGGTCCATTGTCCTTCACCAAATTAATACTGTCATTAATTGCCCCAAAATGTTGCCTTCTAAGGAAAATGTATTTAAATCTAAACTTTCATCTTTTGAAAACCTGTAATGGTCTAAAATGGGGTATTGATTTTTGGTCAAAGTGGGTCTAAAATGGGGCCTGGGGTTTCCAACACTGGCCACACACCCGTACCAGAGCTGGCAACTGGTATCGTCCCCGGAACTATTTTCTACTAATTATTGGTATTTCAACAATTTTCAGACTATATTGGTTGTCTGATCGAAAAAATAAAATTCCAGTTACAGCTAGTGTCACTTTGAAAGGCCACAATTAGTAATATGAACATTCCAAATTTAGTGGTGTGAACATATACATTTTGTAACCACTACTAGGCCATTCCAGACTGCAAACAGGAAATTGAGAATACAGCGCCCTCGCTTACATTAGGGGTGTCATCACCTCATAGTATCATTTCTTAAGAGCTATGTTCCATATATTCTATAGAAGTGTAAATCAGGGATGTTTTTCATATTGTTCAGACATCCAGGAAAGCAGCAGTGCTCTATGATTAACTGAGTAACCTATACCATGTATACCCCCAATGTACACACAGACAGGAAGTAGAGCGCCACCATGGCAAATTTTGGACGTGACAGGGGACTGAACACAATGCATCATTCTAAAATTAGTAGTCATGTACCTGTACATTTTTTATGTGAAACTTTACAGAACCTTAAAAAATGTGTAAACCAGACCCTTTCGTTTTGTTGGTCAATGACATGAAGTGAGAAAATATGGTTTTATAGGACACATACCTGCATACTTTTTTTTTATACCTGCAAACTTCACAGTTTCAATATATTGTATTATTAACATAATGTTTTTGTGTGTCTACTTACAACAAACAAATATTTACATTGGAATAAGTGCATCATCAATCAATTTTTCATCTCAAATTTCAATATGTATACGTGTCATGAATTGTTTTATTTCATCGTTTCATTCTAGGCGGAAATGGAGACAAACCTGAAATTATCATACGAATAGAAAAAATTACTGAAACAGAGGTCCAATTTTTTGAAGTTGATATTTTAGATAAAAAAGCTCTTCAAGATTTATTTTCAAAGGTAAGATATTTTGACCAGTTGTCACTCTTCATACTACTACACAATATTGTGTTCGATGGAATTTCTTCTACAGTGAAAACCAGGAGAGTGGAAACAAAATGTCACCTGGCTTAACAAAATTCTTACTAATGTTGCTACATTTTTGTTGTCTGACTCACCAAATATCCCACTAACATTAGTATATATTGTCTGGCTTGATGAAAATTAGAATACAAATTGTTACATTGTAGTCAATTGACATGCCTGAAGAAGTATATATTGTTACAATGTATATAATTTGGCTACAATCTTATAAAATAATGGTGACTTATGTGGACAAAATGTAGCAATGTTGGTAGATTATTGTCATGTCAGATAATAAAATCCAACAATGTTACTAAAAAATCAGACAGTGTTTTTTTGTATACTCAGCTGTTTTTTGATTGTAACTCTTTCTCCCAAGGGGATATTTGTTTGTACACTAGTTGGGCAAAGCAGATTATTGCCCATAGCAACAAATGATCACTTATATGTATATTGCAAAGATAACATCAGGGTTGGATAGGCAACTTGATAGTCATTCAGAACACATATATCTAGCATCAATTGGCATGTGGATAAACATTTTTTTAAAAATGTACAGTTGTGGTACAACGTCATTGGTGGTATTTTTTAAATGTACAGTTGTGTCACAACGCCATTGGCGGTATTTTTTAAATGTACAGTTGTGTTACAATGCCATTGGCGGTATTTTTTAAATGTACAGTTGTGTTACAACGCCATTGCCACTATTTTTTTACTTTACTTCTTAAAGGGCTATGTTTTAATCCTGGGTCATAACATTAGTTTTATCTGAATAAAAGGTTACATGAGATTGAAATCATTGTTTTGTTCTAGGCCAAACTTTTTCTATCGTTGCAAAGCAACTGTTCTTCACACCTACACCTTAATCCTAATCCAAAGTGGTCCTTTAAACCAAATGGATTATTGTATCAGAATTATGTAGTGAAGTCATTAGGGTTACATAGGATTATTCTTTCGTTCTGGATTAGCTCTTTCTTTAGCTCATACACACAATTGATTTGCATGCTTAGAATTTTATCCAATCTGAAGGGGGCCTTTATTATATATATAATAAAATGAAAAATGTTTTATGAAATGTTGACCTCGGTATTAAAACGCTCTTCATATCAAGAACATCAACACCTTATCTGAGTCTACCAAAGGGTCATGTGTTGACACTTCCTGGTTATGTAAGAAGTATTTTGCTAAAAATGTTGTGAAACCTTGTACACAGAGGAGAGAAAGTCCTCTAAAATTTGCATCGATTTATATAATATTGGTGGAGAACCCCAGTAAAATAGAGAAGGGAGAAACCTGGAAAAACTTGCGGAGATTTCCATATTAATCTTGTATCAGAACGTTACTGCAGAACCCCAGTAAAAGAGGGGAGAAATCTGATAAACTTGCATCGATTTTATAACTTGTATTTTGATTCTTGGGAGGAGCTCCGATGTGTGAACACTATTGGAACTCGGGTACTGTAGTCATTCATAAAAACATGTTTTTAAAGCAGTGGATGTGCATTACAAAATTTATTGTGTACAGTGAATTTAGGGGAGAAATACCAGTAAATGTTTGTTAACTGGAGTAGATTTTACTTAATATGCAGTTTAACAGAAATCCCCATTTGAGAATTTCTGTAGAACTCGAAAATTTGAGTTTACATGTAATACCCCTAAATGTTTACTATAGATGACTTGGTTTGGCCTGCCAAGTTTCCTATTCAGGATCAGCTCACTTGAAAGTCATCAGGGGTGAAAGGTTAAATTATTTGAAATGAAACCTGTGTAGTTTTCTGTCAATTCTGAACAGTTGGAGTAATTTTACTGTTCTCATAAATTTTGAATGTCTGTTAATGTTGTCGTCAAGATGCCTACTGGTAGAGAACAAAAAAAAATGACTTTACAAAGGTCAAAGGTCAAGTAGAGAACTTAAAACGTCTATTGAGAAGGAAACTTAAAACGTCTGTCGATTGACTTGTCAAATAAAAGTGAAATTGTGTAATCTGAAGGAGGCAATACTTGACTAAATGTCAAACTACTCGAAAAAGCCCTCTCAAATGACTATATCGTATGTACCGCCCTGTGGGGTGTGTTTTCTAGCGCTGTGGTCTAAAATGGGGTCTTTTTTTTTAGCTGAAGAGTCCATGCATATTATTTCAATTTGGTTGGTCTAAAAATCTTCCTTTATCAAATCATAACTGTGCTATTTAATTAATTGTCTCTGAAATGTTCCTCCTGAGGGAAAAATCCAAGAGTGAAAATTACATTATGCAATCTCGTATTTCCTTAATAATAGAACTACTGCAAATATAGTTAGGTCTAAAATGTGAGATCGTCTTAAAACCTGTAATGGTCTAAAATGAGGTATTGAGTTTTGGTCAAAATGGGTCTAAAATGGGGTCTGGGGTTAGCAATATTGGGTGCATACCCCTTACCAGAGCAGGCACAGGTCTGCAAATATAGAAATTCACCAGAAAAAGGCGTACGTCATATATCTGTGGTCAGAATTGAAGCCCTGGTGTGTGTTGGATTAATTCTACCATGTTGTAAGATGAGTGTTGTGACTCTACTGAACAATGTTTCCATGGCAATTGAAACCCCCTGCATGAACATTGTACTCACATGGTCAATCACATGTGTGGTGTTCCTGATTGATGTCAAGTTTAAAATTGAATTTTTTTTCAGTCTAAAACACTACACCAAAAATTTTGCACAAAAAATCGTTTTGGGGTTGTAAAATCTTGATATCTAATATCTAAGTGGAAGGTTTCAATGTTAGATAGTACTATTAGACACTTGATGAATTATCAACAAGTGAAGTATCACAATTGGATAGATTTTGCAATACTAATCTGAAACTGTTTTTGTTTGATTTTCAGTTTAATTTCTATGCAGTAATACATCTAGCAGGGTTGAAGGCGGTAGGAGAGTCAATGGAAATACCATTGGCGTATTATAAAGTCAATGTTGGCGGCACAATAAATCTACTAGAGGTAAGTAGAATAATTTGTAGGAGAATCGGATTCAGAATCAGAATCAGAATTACAGTAGTCGCTCCTTTAGGGGAGAATCACAATCGTTGCACCTTTAGGGGAAGAATCAGATTCAGAATCAGAATCAGAAACACAGTCACTCCTCAAGAATCAGATTCAGATTCAGAATTAGAATCACATGAGTTGACATTCGACAGATCATCTCGGCCAGTGAGAGTGCAGATGTTGATTACTAGTTACGTGTGTATATATGCAATGTATGTACGTACGCAGGAATTGGTGAAGCTCTTCCTTCCACACGTTACATTAGTATGACCAAGGATATCCCCAGACATGCAAACACCAACTTATTTACACTTGATTTCCATGTATTATATACTGTTTTGCATTCTTACCAAAATTCTCTTCTTCTTTTTTCTTCAATTACACAGGTTATGAAAGAACAAAAAGTACATAACATTGTGTTTTCTAGTTCAGCAACTGTGTATGGAGCACCACAATATCTACCATTGGATGAGAAACATCCTGTTGGCGCCTGTACCAACGCTTACGGCAGAACAAAGTATTTTATTGAAAATATCCTAGAAGATCTTAGTAAAGCGGAACCAGTAAGTATTGCTTTAGGATCACATGTGAAATTGTGATGGTTGAGTGGTTAGTGGGGCTGATTTTTAGTGGTGGGGGGGTGGGGGGTTGTGCATTGATAGATTAGCATGAAATGCCCCTAAAAAAAATCAAGATCAATTTGTTAGCAAAATTGAGTCAGTGCAGGATCCAATATGGCTGCCCAAAACTGTGTTTATAACTCTATGGGGAAAATGAAAGATTGTCAATTTCCTCAAACACAAGACAGTTTACTCCCAAATTTCTTGTATCATTTCCAAAAAACTAGAAGAAAGCTTCCCTCTAGCAAAGTTTGAAGAGATAAGAGCTTGGATTTCCAGTGAAATATTCCTCCTTGAAGTAAATTCTGCTGTATTATCAACGTGACGGATATTTGCATTAGCGGTTCAAGTGCGACTCTCCCGACTCGGTGAGCCAGCAAGTTGGGTGTCATAAAAATTGTTTGCATCCGTAATGAGGGAAAATGCAGCAGAAAACACAGTCACAGTGTAAGCACAAGTACAAATAACTCTGAGTTACCCACACTGGAAATCACATGTCATCGGGTTCTGTTATTATTACATATATTTATCCAGAACAACAAATTTCTGTAAAAATAACACTATGCAATCACGTGGTTTCATGTAGAACAAATGGTCGCATTCTCATTTACATATCATTTGCATACAGGTACAATAATGTTTTTCGTATTGCACTGCAATCCATATACCACGAGTACAGGTATGCAAGTGCAGTGGTGCAAATAATCTCTGGTAACATATGTAATAATATCACTAGTATGCGAGTACACCAGCGCAAGTAATCTCTGGTAACATATGTTATAATATCACTAGTATGCGAGTGCACCAGTGCAAGTAATCTCTGGTACATATGTAATAATATCACTAGTATGCGAGTGCACCAGTGCAAGTAATCTCTGGTACATATGTGATAATCTGTTCTATTCCATTCAGGACTGGAATGTACTCCTACTAAGGTACTTCAATCCGGTCGGGTCACATAAATCCGGATTGATTGGGGAAGATCCACAGGGAATACCAAATAACTTGATGCCGTTTGTAGCGCAGGTAGCAGTGGGAAGGAGAAATGAACTTAAAGTGTTTGGTAATGATTACGATACACCAGATGGCACAGGTAAGTAGTTGTGGACTTTATATGCAAGAGATAAGGTACAGAAACTTTGGTAAACATCTAACCAAGTTTTATCTTAAAGTATGCTATGTCAGGGATTTCTATTCACGATGACAACAAACACTGACATTGGGTCACCCAACAATTTAACAAGCTAAATTTTGTCTCCTGGTTGGCCATTAACCGCCGATTTGGTACTTATTTTATTGCAGATGAAAACAGATATAAATGCAAATTGTATAGTTTGGACTTGGCTTGAAACTGTCTTTACATGTTCACAGTTTTATGATTATTTTTTTATTTTTACTTTGTCTTTGCGTACTTTATATACTATTTAATTCATCATCACCATTTTAACCAATCAAATCACAGTTAACATAGTCTACTAGATTGGATTGTCATTGTCTAAACCATTGCATTTTATCATTGGGTAGCACTTTAGTGCAACCATTGCCAACTATGACACAAGAAGAATGTCACTCAGTTTGTCCCTACTGCACATAGCATACCTGTAGACTTGTAGGACTAACACTACTACACTATTTCAGCTATCCTAACTGTAGCCTTATACCTGTAGACTTGAAGGACTAATGCTACTACACTATTTCAGCTATCCTAACTGTAGCCTACCTGTAGACTTGAAGGACTAACACAGTCACTACTACACTATTTCTGATATCCTAACTGTAGCCTACCTGTAGACTTGAAGGACTAACACAGTCACTACTACACTATTTCTGATATCCTAACTGTAGCCTACCTGTAGACTTTAAGGACTAACGCTACTGCACTATTTCAGCTATCCTAACTGTAGTCTACCTGTAGACTTGTAGGACTAATACTACTATGCTATTTCAACTATCTGACATTTGTGATTTGCTGAATTTCCACTTTATCCTCCAAGATGAGATGGACAGGCAAAAAATTCCACAAATCCAAATAGTAGTTTAGGATAGCTGAAATACTAAAAGTAGTGTCTTCCTTTCACTGTAGGGGTACGGGATTACATACATGTGGTAGACATTGCCTGTGGTCACATCGCTGCACTGAAAAAACTGGAAAAAGACTGTCACTTTAAAATCTACAATTTAGGCACAGGACGGGGATTTTCAGTCTTAGAAATGGTGAAAGGATTAGAAAAGGCTTCTGGCAAAAAGGTGAGCATCCACTTCTTTGAAATGTTGAGGGCGCTGTTTTTGCAAACTAAAAGTTTGTTCAGAGCTGTTGCTTCAGTGATTTGGTTACTCAGAATTTGAGGGTGCTATTTTGATAGTCTGTGTAGCACACTAATGTTACACTGGGGGGTCAAAGGTCTCTGGGAAGCACTGGATTGGGAGATTGACTAGATGTGTTGAGGGCGCTGTTTGAGAAGCTGATATATTTTGATAGGTTAGATCTATTGATATGTCAAGAATGTAGAGTGAAATGTGTTTTGAGGTTCGACCCTAAGAACTGTGTATGTCTGTCAGAATTTTTAAGTCCATTCAATTTTTGCAGTTTGATCAGTTTTCATTGCAGGCTGTTTAATCTGTAAAGTCTGGGTTTTCAACTTCAACAAATGATTTGTTTTGATGTAAATTGCATTGTTTTTTGGACAGATACCGTACAAAATAGTGGAGAAGAGGAGCGGTGACATTGGTTCGTGCTATGCTGACCCCACATTGGCTGAAAAAGAACTTGGATGGAGAGCAGACAGGGGACTGGATGAAATGTGTAAGTCTGACCTTTGAACTCTTCATTCATTCATTCATTCATTCATTCAGAATACCATTCCACCTACATCACGTATAATTTCAGAGAAAACATCAAGATGTCGTTGACTCCTAAGTGCCTGTTACCGTTAGTGAAAACGTCATGAATTGATTCTGAAATGAGTTGATTTGATATGATTTGATTTGACTTGATTGTAGGTGAAGATTTATGGCGTTGGCAGAAGATGAATCCAAAAGGTTTCAATAGTGACAACAACGTATGAGGAGAAGACGGCATTTCAACATATAACCACCAAAAAAAACTATCCATCATCATTATCTGACTCCATTGTGGACAACTCAAAGTCAATATTTGTTTTGATATTTCATCTTTTGGCAATACAGGGACACAGCTAGTCTAGTTAGACATATTGTCTCAGGTACACGACTCATGGGGGGGGGGGGGATTTTGCTTCTAACAGTCTCCATTTCCAAAACTCACCACTGGTGGTGCACTTCTTCCAGTCTCAGTTACCCAAGCTTTTGTTATCAGCTAGTTATGTGTGTATTTGTCTGCATAAAGAAAACCGGTAGGAGAAATTCTCAGCACAAATTCTTTTTTTCAAAACAAGGGGGGGGGGGGGGGGATCATCACTCAGAATGGTTTTAGAGAGAGGCTGATCCACATGATAACTCATGGTGTCAAAAATGTAATTACAAGTCTTCAATTCTGGGTGACAATATTACTTAGTTGAATCTCTGAATTGAAAAAAAAGTTGACTTTTTAAAAAGAATTTCACTGCATTCATGTGATATATACACGGTGAGTTAAAAATGAAAATTAGGAGTCATTTTCAATAAAAGAGTCCAGTAATAATTACCAGCTGTTGTGTTCCAATCATTTATGCAGCATTTCAGCTGGTACGGTCAGAAGAAGTGAACCACCAGTATCGTT
The DNA here is from genome assembly GCF_964340395.1 of Glandiceps talaboti. Classification (NCBI taxonomy): domain Eukaryota; kingdom Metazoa; phylum Hemichordata; class Enteropneusta; family Spengelidae; genus Glandiceps; species Glandiceps talaboti. Next base: position 15,501,707 of record NC_135562.1, on the reverse strand, counting down.
TGTCAGGATAAAAAACATTTGCAATCCATTACCTAGTATGTCCACAATGCTAATCTGTAACTATGCTAACTCTTGTAGTATATGAGAGCTATCGCAGTCACAGATCCAGTGCTGTGGACAGTCTTGTTAACAGGATTGGAAATAGTTTTTTAACCTGAACATGCCCATGCCCATGGCTTCTATGGTAATTTCCCACGTTCGAGTACACTTAATAACCATTTACTTAGGGTGCCTTTTTATACCCCTTAGTCTGCTTCCAAATATTTTGTTTCTTGTTCCCATATCATGTCCGTCAACTTTTTTTTTATAGATTTTGATCAACTTTGTTTTCCATTCCAGCCATCAAATGTTGAGTTTTATCTCAGAGTTTCTTATTTGAATATGTCATAAAATTTGATCCCTTTCGTTTCATGATACTGAAATATACATTAGGGTATTTTAATGCTACAGTAGTTGTGACTTCAGTACTGTGTATTAAACATTGTATCTAGACTACCAAATTAGTAGAAGTCCACAACACATAGACTACTAAACATTGTATCTAGACTACCAAATTAGCAGTAGTCCACGACACATAGACTACTAAACATTGTATCTAGACTACCAAATTAGCAGTAGTCCAGGTCACATAGATTACTAAACATTGTATCTAGACTACCAAATTAGTAGTAGTCCAGGACACATAGACTACTAAACATTGTATCTAGACTACCAAATTAGTAGTAGTCCAGGACACATAGACTACTAAACATTGTATCTAGACTACCAAATTAGTAGTAGTCCAGGACACATAGACTACTAAACATTGTATCTAGACTACCAAATTAGTAGTAGTCCAGGACACATAGACTAGTAAACATTGTATCTAGACTACCAAATTAGTAGTAGTCCAGGACACATAGACTACTAAAACTTTGACTTGGCCATTGTGCTGTCCTCTTGAAAACTAAGCTGGTCTGTCAGTTGTACTCTAAGCATTGATACTTTTATTAAGGTCACATAAGGTCACATAAGGGAGATTCCACTATATAAGGTAATACTTGAATACAAATAAACTAAATACATGTATATATCAACATTCAATATTGTGGTCTACTTTTTTTGTTAGCACAACTGAATTGAGTTCAGTTCTATTGTGTTATAGGGAATGAGGTTTGTGTGTGTGTGTGTGTGTGTGTGTGTGTGTGTGTGTATGTATGTATGTATGTGTGTATGTATGTGTGTATGTATGTGTATGAATGCATATGTATGTATGTATGTATGTGTATGAATGCATATGTATGTATGTATGTATGTGTATGAATGCATATGTATGTATGTATGTATGTATGTATTGTGTATGTATGCATTTATGTATGTATGTATGTATGTACGTATGTATGTATGCATGTATTTATGTGTATGTATGTATGTATTGTGTATGTATGCATGTATGTATGTATGTATGTATGTATGTATGTATATATGTGTGTGTGTGTGTGTGTGTATGTATGTATGTACGTACGTACGTACGTACACGTACATACGTACGTACCTATGTATGTATGTATGTATGTATGTATGTATGTGAAAGAACAGTTCATTTAATATTGCAGTGAAAGGGATCAGACTGGAGTTATACAAATTATGACTAAAGTTTGATGTTTGGATTTAAAATACTCAAAAACTACTTTACAGATTGATATGAAAGTTGATAGGGATGTTTCTACATGGTCTAGTTTCATACAAATCTTTCAGTGGTGTAGTAGGGGAAATCTGGATCTAGGTATATCACTTGTTAAAGTTGGCCTGTAGGTGGCGGTATACTCATTTGATTGTAGATGCTTGGTAGTTTTCATATCGAGATTATTACCATAGTAAGTGGAACAGAAGAAATAGTAATTTGAAGTTCTCTGCTAATGTGTTAGCCTGTTCACTGCACTTTTGATTTACAAGGTTAGCTGTCATATCTCTTTAATATCATTCATAGTCCGAAGCTTTTCCCGAGAACTTAAAATTATCGGACTCCAGGATGTTAAATTTATATGAGTGCATGTATGTTACATGTAAATTATCAAATGCCCTTCCACTAATCATGCTAACTCCTGTGATTATCTCGATAATACATGTTCATTTACATAATGACTTCATTTAAATAATGAGTCTGATTCATCATGGTTGTAGGCACTGCTGGTCTGCAAGGTATGCCATTATGTGGCGCCCTCACACACCAGTGAATCCCTTTCAATAGGCGGGTGAGGGATAGCTCTGGATGTATACACTGCAGGGTTCTGACTCATCGTCTCCCCTCTACTATGGAGATGATGAGTCGGAACCCTGCAGTGTATATATCCAGAGCTAGGTGAGGGAGAGTAACATAACGTATATTACAGTCTATAGGCACTGCATAGTGTGATCAGTCAGGCTGTTGAGTGCCCCCCCCCCCCCCCATACAAGTTATTAACCAGTTTATTGATAATTACAGACCAAGCTTTGGCCACAAGTGGTCAAATGTATGACAGCCAACGTTGCAACTTGAAAGAGCAGTGAACAGGCTGCTCATGTTATAACTGCAATTCAGTTTGTTTCAACAAACTTGTAATTCAGTAGGGCTATAGCTGTCACAAAATGTGTGTGTGTGTGTGTGTATAATTTATAAAGTCAAAAACTGCCTGACCAATTAATTAATTGCCTTGAGATTTGGTGGCAGCAACATTTTGGGTGTCTGGAAGTGGATGAAAAATAGTTCAAAGATAAGTGATCCGATCAGTTGTTTTCAAGTTACGTCCAAAAGAGTAATTTTCTATCAAAGCAGTCCTTCCATAACTGTGGAAGTCTAGGAGGTATGGTTACATAATGTTACAGTTACTTGGCTAAAGTCCATGGGATGTTCCATTATCCTGTAGGGATGTTTTCAAGTTTGCAGTGTTTCTCTCACTTCATGTGTATGTCAGACATTCAAGTTCAGTTACACACATTACCATTGTCAGTATTTTTTTTATCAATTCTTAGCAGTCATCCACAACTCTCAAAACATAAAACTCAACCCAAAATATTCAAGTTTGTCTATACATTTTATTATACCAACTTTACATGTTTTTTTTATTTTCCTGAGGAAAAGCTACATACAAACATTGCTACATCTTAACCAAATTATCAAAGTCCACATTACTCTGTTACTATGGAAATGCATTATTCAATATTATTCTTTTCTTCATAAAAATTTGGAAAAGACAATTTGTGACCACTGGTAGGCCCCATTCTACATATACAAAACTCGGAAATTTTGAGAGAAAAATTACAATTTTTTTTTAGGGGTGGGGGGGGGGGGGAAGAATATGACACATTCTGTGATGATGTGATTACATTTCATATTAGTTTCACTGTCTTACTCGGAAGGGGAATATAATTTCTGACATTTTACTGAGTGGTGATTCATTCTCTGTATCAAATTATTTTGATTTGACCCAAATACAAAATTTAGTACATGCTGCTTGTTATCTCCAGAAATTTCATTTTTTCATTTTGACCAAAGTACAGAGATTATGAGTGGTTCCAATAACAGAATTCTGTTAGGTTAGTTAGATTTTTTTTTTTGTACAATTTTGTATGAATTCTTTTTAAATCCTTTGAAGTAAAGCAGATCACAATATTTCTCCCACATCTTGTAAAAATATTTTCCTTATCATTTTTTTTTTTTTTTGGGGGGGGGGGGTGTTACATCTTTTAAAATACCATATTACGAGGGACAAAGTGGTTATTGGAACCACACATTTTTTTTTTAGTTTGGCCTGGGTTTACAATTATCTACATGATTAGACAACTTTCTTGTACAATGAACATTGGATGAACTTTGAACCTTGACCTTTGACCTCACATGTACTTCAAAGACTTACAGCAAAAATGTCTATAAAACAGCAACAGATTTTTTTTTACTACCGAATAAACAAGTCTTTGTTGAAGACATAGACCCCAACATTTTACATAGAGAATTGTATACAACAAATCATACAATAACAAGTCTTTATAGTAAACTTCACCAAAATTGGCCCAGTAAACAAACAGCTGTGTATACAGTTGACAGGTATGTTAGGCCTCTAGTAGTACTCTACTAGAGACCATCACACAAACCCCCTCCTGGTTTTGTTTTATTCATCACTGCCCCCTCCCCTGTTTTTGGTTTCATCAAATTTGTTATATCAATGCTGTCAACTGTCATCAGATCGACGGCTGTATAAACCGAAAGATCCATCGTTATTTTGCACTTACGTAACCACCGCAAAAACCCTCGCAGTCAGTGCTTAACGTAAGCACAAAGATGAATCTTTCGGTGTACGTTAAATACAGCCATGACAACGCCATGTCTAGTAAATTGATGACAAACCTATGGTGAAAAACTGGGCACAATTTCCTCTTTTTGTGGATTTAGTTGTGAAATCCTGAGTCAGGCAGCTTTCAATAAAACATACATCTCTTGGCATGAGACTAAATTGAAAGATGTCCATGTTGGAAGAGAAGTTGTATCAATTTTTGTTATCTATAAATGTTTTGTTGAAGTATTTTGGTATTTATTAAACTTGGTTGTAAATCTAGTTGCCTAGCAATATTGGCCCCTATGTATAGTTGTTTATGTCATTCTTATCAGTTTTCTGGTACATGTACTAACTTTTCAGTTATCATATCAGTATCTGGAGACATTTTCTGGTAAAAGTTGACTTTAATGTCACATATCTGATTCTGTGAGATTCTGCTATCCATAATGTACTCATCCAACAGCTGAATTGCAATTAAGGGGAGCAAAAGACTGCCCTCTGTGTTAGTAATCCATGTCAATAGACAGCGCCCTTAGTGTTAGTACATATGACTGTAAGCATCAATAAACAGTGTCCTTGGTATTGGTGGCTACTGAAGGCGCTGTTTATTACTATGCAACAAAACTTGCACAGCATTGTAATATCCAAGTAAACAGCGCCCTCAGTGTTGGTATTTATGGCCACAGAGGGCACTGTTCATTAAAACCCAACAACATAGCATTGTAAACTGTACCTTACTCTTTATATATAATTTAAGTGTTCAGTTGTTTCTTGTTTATTTCCATCTCTCGGCTCAAAATCTATAAAGTTTCACTAAGCATAATATTTCTGACATGACAAAATCCGACTAAAATCCAGTGGTCATATACATTTTTGAAAAGTTTCATAATATATTTCTTGAAGCGGAAAAATCCTAGCAAAACATAAATTGATTTTTGAAGGCAAGAACAGCTAAAGTCATACATAGCATATTGAAAAGGTCAAATAGGGTATTTGTTTGAAATAGTGAATTGACATGTCGCTCTCTTTCAATCTACAGATGTCCTTTTCAAAGTAATTTAACACATCTGAATTGAAATGTACACACAACACCAGTTATCATAACCCGTCTACACTGATTGGTTGGTTCACCTGGGTATCACAGATTTACTCAATTGATATTCATTTTCACACCTGGGTGGTGATGTTTGTTGGTTGGTTGGTTCACCTGGGTATCACAGATGAACTCAATTGATATTCATTTTCACACCTGGGTGGTGATGTTTGTTGGTTGGTTGGTTCACCTGGATATCACAGATGTACTCAATTGATATTCATTTTCACACCTGGGTGGTGAAGATGTGTTCTCATGTTTGTTGGTTGGGTCATCTGGGCTACACAGATGTACACATACAAACACCCAAGTGCTCAAGATGTGTACTGATGATGCTTTTTTTGTACACCTGGTTTTACAGGTGTGTTTAAATGACATATTAACATGATTGGTTGGATCACTGCATTGCCAATCTGGTGTTTACTGTTCTACATTTACAAGGACCACACACACACCTTCAGACAATTCCATAAAAAATGGCATTGAAAAGAACAACTGAAGTACGACAAGAGATGAAAATGAGTCAAGCAGCTACATATATATGTATTAATCAAACAGGTACTAAATCTGGCAAGTGTATTAATCAAACAGGTACTAGACCCTACTCAAATAGAAGTGAAATCCTCATGGTGTCTAACTTAGAACCCAAGTAAAGAAAGTGTGCTAGGCAATAGATAGAACAAATATGTTCTCATTAAAGGTTACATACTCATTTCACTGTAAAACAATTTTTTTTTGCTTATATACACAGATAGCCAGATAAAGGCCAAGTTCATTCTCTGCATTTTCTATAAATTTTTTATTAGGACAAAAAATGTAACACCAAACTACAATTTCGTCATATATAAAAAAAAAAAAAATCACATAACAAGGTAGTAGGGTGTGATCACGTAAACATACACTTCCCATATCACAAAGGAATCGCATATGTTATGCTAAAAGTGTTCATATGGATGGAGGATTGGGTATTTAGTTCTGATTTTTAATTTATAAAACAATTTTATCATGGGTTTTTAACTTGAAAAATGTGAAACAACATATGCCAAGTCTTTGTTTGTAACTCAATAAATTGCAAAATATTAAGAAATGCGTGAAATGTTTGTTATTGTGCGTACAATGACAAACTTTTTATAATTTTTTAAAACTATTTTCAAAGTATTGACTGAGTTACAAACACAGACTTGGTCTGTGTTCTGTTTCGCATTGATTTTTCAAGGCGGAAGCCGTGATAAAATTGTTTATAAATTAAAAATCCAAAATAAATACCTAATCCTCATCCATATGGCTGATTCTGTATATGGTAAGCATGGTAACTGTACTGTAAATTTCACAGAAGTCACATTTTAGCTATTTTGCGATGCTGTTGCCATGGGAACACTGCAATGTTTGAGTGATGCCAACTGACCTGAGGACATCAGGTTTTGGGAAGACTACGTAATGAGATGGTCAAAAATTTCCATTTTCACACAAAAAAAATCTTTTTTTTGGCATGATTGAGACTTTTCATTTGTATTGACAATTTCTACAGGCATACATGTACTAGAACTACTACCCTTTCTAAACATGTAGAATTTTAAACAAAAAAATGTCATATAAAGACTACATTTCTACATTTTTGCTCTTTGCATACCACTACCGTATCTGTACATGTTTAAATGAGACTTTTTTGAGATAGATACCATGAAGAGCTGTGCATGACAGTCACCGCTCAAAACAAAATAATTGATCACTGCGATAAAATAGTGCCAATGCTTCCAATGATAGCAATATTCTAATGAAGATCGAGAGCCCTCCAGTGTTGCCCCATTCAACATATACCTTTGAGCACCCTGAAGTGCAGTGACCTTTTAAAGTATACCTTTACAATGGATAGTGCCCTCTAGTGGTACAACTTTAACCAAATGACAGCGCCCTCAAAGTTTTGTTACTAAAGTCAAGCGCTATGGCCCAACTGTATTATTCACAAAACTTAACATTTCCATTTTGACTGAAAATTTAATTTGATGAAATGAAAATGTTATGCCTTCCCCAGTTAATAACAAGACCTGTCTCTATAGCTAACTCACCACTAAAGTGCGCTATTCATTGTAAAAACAAGAGCTGTAATCATAGGTAACTTCTACCACTAGAGTGTGCTATTCATGAAAACAACCATTTTGTCAGCTATTTAGTATTAGAGCACAGAAAGACATCCTTTAAATTTCCTCAGTTTTTGTAAATACTTTAAAATTGTGACAAAATGTGGTATTTGATTTACAAAGTACTTCAAATATCTTTACTAGCTGCAGGCTATGCTGTCCCCTTCACCCAAAGTCTTAGAGCTGCTCTAGCTGTAACTGGGGTAGTATATTCTCCAACAGACAAGTAACAACACATTCACTGAAAATTGTTAAAATACCAATAACTGGAATTAGTACATGTTCATTTGAGGTCAATTTTAAGTTTAAATTTTACAGTAATGTGTTGAAATTATGATCGCATTGGGGGGGGGTACTGAGTTTTAGGTGTGGACCCAAAATTCATTTTGATTGAATATATGAGATGTACAGCTACACAAACAGGTTTACCCACAGGTGATTCAGTATTCTACAGGGTGTACGATATTACGAGTAACTTATTAAATCTGACAAAACAGTTCCAAAAAAAAACCCATTCCAGTTACAGCTCGTGTAGCTTTAAACAGAATTGCAATATTTGTGCAATACTAAATTGTTACACTAATTTGAAAAGTACATGTTGTCTATTTCAGCTATTTATGTAAAGTTTTACGTTACACCGTCTGAATGGTTTCCGCAAACACACACCTACTGCATTTCAATTTTTGGCACCGTATTACTAAGACCTAAGGAATGGACCGTCTCATGGACCGTCTCATTTTCACGAAAAAAGGGGTGAATTGATAAACTTCTTTTCCAGCTGTCTGTTTCTGAGCTCTAACTTCATGATATGCAAATTTTGTCTGAACTTTGCACTTTGACCTCCGCGACCCCTAAAACGATTGACAGCACTGTGAAAAGTCTTACATTGACTCACAAAAAAGCTCATATACATAGGAAAGGGCAAAAAATCTGATTAAATTTAGTAAGATACAAATCAGTTTTTTAAAAAAAACTACAAACCATTCATGTAAGCATTGAGATGTAGGAATACATACTTGACATATAAAGATAACAGGTGAAAGGTTAAAGTTGAGAGGTCAAGCTCAAAACGCAACGATTCCTTTAGACTAGATTCTGGTCCTATCTCATGACAAGAGGGCTTAGAGAATGACGACAGGTAACAGCTGCCATTTTTTTTTGTCAGGATTCTAAACTAACTTTTGGCATTCAGTCGGTTTTAGTAAGTATGTTGAATTTTGTCTTGCATTGATTACTGCAAAGTACACGTGTACAGTAAATACACAGATAAACTTAATTGACAGCTCCACTATGTGGGCAGGCATATTTGTTTCCAAAAGCCAATCAGATCAGTGCTTTGCCATTTGAAAATATTTACCGGCCGGGGCACAGACCAATCAGAATGCAAGGAAATCGTAGCCAATTACAACCATGGATAAATTAGCCGTTACTGGTCCTAATATTGTCAAAGCTGATAAGGGACCAGAAACCTGTCTACAATTCTGTATTCCATTCTGTGTTATAAATTACAACCTTGGCAGAGATGATAGATAGGTGAAAGGTTAAAGTTGAAAGATCAAGTTCTACTCAACAATTTCTTTATCTTTTTCTCTGTTGTAAGTTACAAACTCCTTAGAGATGACAGGTGAAAGGTTAAAGTTGAAAGTTCATGATCAAATTCCATGACATGCACTGTTCTCCAGATAATGTCTTTCTCCAAGGAGCAAAACTACAGTCCTCCCCAGTAAATGTGAGATAAAAAGTTGAAAAGTTGAGGTCAAACTGTGGTGTGACACAGGTGTGCCGTCTTAAAATTTCCTCCTCTGTGAAGCTTAAAACTGAAGTTACTGTCAAATCCTGTTTCCAGATCACTGTACACAGGATGGTAAGACGTCACCAAGACTTGATCACGGTACAAGCGTAGACACTACAGTAGCTATACTCTCAATTGTTCCATATCCGAAAGAAATGACATCCCTGTCACATTTTGAGATAGGCATCCCGTAGATGTTAATATACAACTGTTGTAAATATCACTTGAGTTGTGAGTTCTCATGTACATATTTTGAAGTATCCGTGTTCAACCATGTATTACCCTTTTATATAAAACAGTGCCCCCAAGTCTATAACCATACAACAACATACAATTTCAAATCATAACTAATGTCATATAATTTGGACAATGATGATCAATAACAGAGATGTTTTTGTACAGGCTATCACACTTGCAGTATTGAGTCATGAGAAAGACACAGACCTTTGACACAAGTAAATATTTACCAATACACGCCAATAGAGGGCACTGTTCACTAGGGTGAGAAATTTTGATAGAGGGCGCTGTTCACTAGGGTGAGAAATTTTGATAGAGGGCGCTGTTCACAAAAATGATGGGAAATCTTTATTTTAGTCATACATCAGTATTTTTAAGAAAATGAATACCGATTACAAGACATGTTGGAAAGGCAACACATGAAGTTGAACACAGACTTAGGTACATGGAACTCAGAACAAGAAAAATAACTAATTATACCCTACATCAAATGGTAGTGTTGTGTTGGTTTTGTTTTTTTTACATAATTGACCACTGATTGACTCCCTGGCTATGTACATATCATTGTGTGTGTGTGAATTTCACGTTACACATCAGCTGGAGAAGTACAAGATAGTCAAAACCACAACATAGCTTGCTCAGCTATCAGACAGCCGTTATTTGTAAAATAAAGGAGGAGAAAAACAAACAAAAAACATACAGGATACAGTTCAAAATTAAATATTCTCTTCTGCATAATTGTAAATTGCAAATAATAAGATCTGCCGACCATCACGGTCGATGGAACCTGTGGATCAGAAAGAAAAGGAAAAGTTATCATTATGAGATTTCTGAAGTACCCATAGTAATATTTCCATTGTTCAAACTAGCCAAACCGTTATCTTAGGTAATAGAATCGGAAGTTATGCTTCTCAGAATTGGATATCGATAATTTTACAACAAATCACAAAGGAAAGCTTGTTCAATTTTAGATATATATATCATATTTTAACTACTGAATTTAATTTCCTTCCATCTGGTAGATGTCTTAGATACCCAACTTGCAGGATAAAGCGGCATAAGAACTCTTTCATACCATCTGCAGTGCAGCTTTTAAAACAAAACATTTTAGATTCTCTTGTTGTAGTGTGAATTGTTCTTTGATGTTGTGTAACCTTTTAGTTTGTTTGTTGTGGCTTTGAACTTTGTCTTTTTTCTTGAAGTGCAGCTGTTTTATCCACTAAACTGAATTGCCCATTTGGGATAAATAAAGTTACTGAACTAAATTAATTACTAAGTTACAAATCCATCCAAATTTTATCCACAGTCTGTCAAGTATAACTAAATATTAGTCTCACCTAGTGTATTGCCTACTCTCAGCATGGACTTCCATTTCAGCACTTTTGTAATCATTCAGTTCTTTTCTAATTGCCGCCTGAAATGAAAAGCAAATATAGAAATCTGACATCTCAAGTCATCACAAAAATCTTCAAATCAAAAATCACATCTCCCATTATTTTTGCATTCAGAAATATAAAATGGTATTGTCACTCAAAAGAAATTTCTAATTCAAATATACAGCCGTGTGAGGGCGCCCCATCATGGCTTACCTTACAGACTAATTTTCAGAATGAATGAAGATAAAACTTGGGAATGACATTTAACCTGTGTATCGGTAATATATGAAACATTCAGGAAAATAATGTTGATTTTAATATGAATATTTTGATTCCAATTGGAGCAGAGTTCAACTAAGTAGAGTTTGAGACGAGACAACTGGCTAAATGTCAACATGCTTACCTTATCTTGCGGTGTTAGTCTAGTCCATGGTTTATCTGCCTTCCTATCATAGTCTATAGCCTGTGTTACTTCTACATAGTCACAGAATTTAAGAATATTCCTCCTCTTGAGTTCTTCTACGGTTGGTCTAAAACTTAACTGTATATCAAAACAATATTTCAACATCATATCAAAATCACTACAATGTATAACAAAGTCAGAGACTTGGTTCCTTGGTTGGTGTGTTACAGTGCTGTATGTACTTCAGCTAGGAATCCTTGCTTGTTACAAAACTTTGTACTCGTAGTTTCCAAGCTATTCTGTGATACATGACAGCTTACATTTCAGACTGCATCACTGACTGCTATGATAACATGGATTTCAGACTGCATCACTGACAGCATGGATTTCAGACTGCATCACAGACTGCTATGACAGCATGGATTTCAGACTGCATCACTGACTGCTATGACAGCATGGATTTCAGACTGCATCACTGACTGCTATGACAGCATGGATTTCAGACTGCATCATAAACTGCTATGACAGCATGGATTTCAGACTGCATCATAAACTGCTATGACAACATGGATTTCAGACTGCATCACTGACTGCTATGACAGCATGGATTTCAGACTGCATCACAGCTATGACAGCATGGATTTCAGACTGCATCACACACTGCTATGACAGCATGGATTTCAGACTGCATCACAGACTGCTATGACAGCATGGATTTCAGACTGCATCACAGCTATGACAGCATGGATTTCAGACTGCATCACACACTGCTATGACAGCATGGATTTCAGACTGCATCACAGACTGCTATGACAGCATGGATTTCAGACTGCATCACTGACTGCTATGACAGCATGGATTTCAGACTGCATCATAAACTGCTATGACAGCATGGATTTCAGACTGCATCATAAACTGCTATGACAGCATGGACTTCAGACTGCATCATAAACTGCTATGACAACATGGATTTCAGACTGCATCATAAACTGCTATGACAACATGGATTTCAGACTGCATCACTGACTGCTATGACAGCATGGACTTCAGACTGCATCATAAACTGCTATGACAGCATGGATTTCAGACTGCATCACTGACTGCTATGACAACATGGATTTCAGACTGCATCATAAACTGCTATGACAGCATGAATTTCAGACTGCATCACTGACTGCTATGACAGCATGGATTTCAGACTGCATCACAGACTGCTATGACAACATGGATTTCAGACTGCATCACTGACTGCTATGACAACATGGATTTCAGACTGCATCACAGCTATGACAACATGGATTTCAGACTGCATTACTACAGACAGCCACGATAGAAAAATGAATGATAAAATGTTAGAAAGACGTACCTTTCTTGTAAGTATACTTCTGGTCAATTCTCTGTTTTCATAGTCTTCTTTTTGACTTGTTTCTGGTGAAAAAAACGTAACCACAGAATTAATAAACTGAAAACTTCAGAAGCATTAACAATGATGTTGAAGATTCAAATATTTACATTTGAGTCACCCACAAACTGAGTTTTATTGAACAAATATTTTTGCAAATGTTAGTGTTTGAAAAGTTTTCACATGACATGGACATTGTGTTACAGCAATTCCTTTCTTGAATGACACAGGGGCATGTCATTTATGGTTATTGTATCATTGCATGGTGTAAATAAATAAATAAACACACACACACACACACACATACACACACACACACACACACACATAACTTCAGAACTATAAATACAACGGCACTTTTTCCAAAAAATTCTCCATGACCTACTGTCAAAGTTGATACTTACTTCTCATAATATTTCTCTGTTCTAATTCTTCCTGTGTCGGTCGTAGACTTAATCGCCTGGAATTTATTTTGAAAGACAAAACAAATTAAAAGGTGAAACATGGATGAACAATGCATTATCTTGTCATTTTCATATTTGTTCATCATACACTGGAAACTGTAATGTTTGTTTTCACTACTGTGCAGTGTTGCGATTGCTTAGAAATTAAAAGAAAGGTGGTTCTTGCGACAGAAATAGAAATATCACCATATCAAGTTTTGAACAATATTATTGTCCAGTCACATCATTTAATATGAAAGCACACCAAACAGTTAAATAAGAGTCACAATGGGGGATGCCATTGGAAGGATGCCCTCAATGTCAGCCATGGGAATCAAAATGTTGAGTCGACTGAAGGGCGCCCTCAATGTCAGCTTTGGGATCAAAATTGAGTCCACTGAAACGGCACCCTTAATGTCAACTATGGGAATCAAACTGTTGAGTCAACTGAAAGGATGCCCTCAACTATGAGAATCTAAATTTTAACTTTTAATCTTCCCTAAAAACTTTCTGAACATAAAATCACCACTCACCTTTCAAGTTTTGCACCTATTGAAGTTTTTTCTACTTTTTTGTCATTCTCTGATCTGTCAGAAATGATATTCCTATCAACTAAGACATTTCTACTTGGTCTGTTACTCAGTTTAATAGCTAAACTATCTTTCCTCTTCACTTTGGATGCCAATTCACCTGTCAATACACAAACAGATATAATAAAGATTCAAGTTACAATACGACAACAGCAAATGAACTATTACGTTAACACAGATATCAACTAAAATTAAACCATGCACAAGCCAAGTTGTTGCCTTTGAACAGAAAATATGGATTATATACCCTGATTGTTCTACACCACTGGTTCTGAGGTACTTGTAATATGAGTCAAAAAGTTCCAAATTGCCATTACTTCCCCTCCTTTTCATAAATTGTGTAATAATCCACCATATGTAACAAATAAAGACCACAAAGTATCAATGATATGCAATAACTGGCTTGATTTTGATAACTGACCCTAAAGGTCAGTGCCAAACGTCAAGATCATGGTGTTGATGTCAGAAATCAAAATTGTAATTTTGACAAGACTTACTTTCTTCTTCACTATCTGTCTCTTCATCTCTGTACAGTATAGGCTCACTATCTGAATCACTGTCGTATCGTGGCACGTCACCGTTGGCCATCCGTGAACTGTCCATCACTACTGGACTGAACACCGACACACTGAAAATAAAATAAAATAAAACAAAAAAGAACAGATAAGTAACAATGTATATCCATGATCCAAAGATAACATCAGAAAGACAGTATTCAATTATCTATTCATCTTTGCATTACAAGTCTTTCCATCAACTTGTTTGCATAAGGTCCATTGTTATCACCAAGGGTTAGAAACCCCAGTAGACTAGAACTTGGATAGATTTCCATTCCTTGTATAATGACATTGGTAGTGAGCTCTACTCAAATACCTGGAAAACTCAGGTACATTTTACCTACTTACCACCCTTTACCAAACCACTGAGGTCTAAATACTGTTTAAACATGTGTGTATGAACTTTTGATTCATTTCAATTGTACACTTTCTGATAATCATAATAGGCATCTCCTTCAGAGATGAAATAATAGGAAATGATTTTCCAAACGAGGCTACAGTACTTAGCTCTCATTACCTTTTTTTCCAGTTTATAAACAGCACCCCTAGTGGCCAAACAATGTAATCTTTTGTTTTTATGATCCAGGCATTCAATTTGATAGACTTACCCTCCAGGTACAGGAATTCTGGATCTGGTTGTCGGGTCATGATTCTCTTTATTCATTTCCACTATTTCTACTTTAGCTTCTTCTGACGATGAGATACCCATCGTTCCTGTCAAATAAACATTCACATAAATGAAACACATAAATTCTATATTCTTCAATTCAGTCACACAAATGCTGGTAAATAAACATCCACAAATGATACTCATGAATTCTACAATCCTCAAAGTAACAAAGACTATTTCCTTTACAAAATACAGTCTATTATTTTCTTCTCGTTTTCATTCTCTTTCTCCAAACTTGAACTTAGCTGTGTACAAACAAACAGGCTTTGATAATTTCAGAATCATGAAGCTAAAACTGACAGGAACAGGTAAAAGTATAAAGTTTACTTGTAATTGTATACAAATAAATTTCTAGATTTCTACGTTATTACATATTCCTGTTTCATTATTTAATCAATCCTTTCAATGTTGTTCAAAAAAGATGTTGTTTTTTTTGCATCAAACTATATTTTGTTTGTTTTAGTGTATCTATAACTTATGTCCAAACATTTCTAAGACATGGTTACATACGCGGATCAACAACAGATCACCACTGTCATCACCCTTATAGTATTGGTGCCTGATGTGCTATACACATGTTGGTGTAATCGGTGGGTGCATTAATTCCTACCTGACTGTGTGTTATTTTGCTGTGCTGTAGTAGCGTCTGTTGCAGACTCAACGGCAAAGGAAACTCCTGCCTTACGAGGTAGTGAGGGCTTTCCCTCCTTGTCAGTGTTACCTGATTCTCCTGGTATAGAGGCTTCTGTGCTGGAAGAAGGCTGGTTTGTGTTGGATTCGTATTTGTCTCCACCTGAATGGCACAGTATCAAAGAGTAAACCAAAGTGAGACTGGTTTGCTAAGAAGATGTATTTCTCACTCTTACGAAGCCAACAATTCATTTACCCTGACCCCACGGCATGTGAACTCTTGAAAGAGTTACAAAGATTCGCAAATCTGGTACAGTTCTAAGAAAAAGACTGGGGTAATATACATACATATTTTGACTGTCAATTTTGACTTTTTGCAGACAACAGGAATAAACCAGTCGATGTATATTTCCCAATAATAAAGACAAAAAGCACAGATCCCATGAACAATCGGTTCAAAATCAAATCAAAGTTGGTTCTCTCTGATATACACTAAAACCAGTTTAAACTGATTTTAGTTGAATCAGTCTGAAACCATCTCAAGGGGGTGGTTTCAAAACAATGCAAGGTAAGTTTGCTCAAAACCCACGCAAGAACAAACGTGAATTGATTAAAACCCATTTCTCATGGGGACAAAAATTGGTTTAGACCATGTGGGGATAAAAATTAGTTTTGACTGATTATGACTGAATCAATTCAGTTTGAATTTAATCATTTCAGGTATGGACAGAACTATAAAATCCACCCAGATGTCAATACTTTGTTCAAGCCATGTGTTGAATACATGTCAACTCGCTTTTCCCAAAATGTAAAAATACAGCAAATTTGATTGTTTCCTCTAACTTTCTGATTAACAAATACATATTTTTTGTAAGAAATGATAAACAAAATTCACACATTCATGAAAAGTTGATTAAATTAAGAAATATTCAAATACATTTACGACTTTATGTTATAGTCTGGAAAATAGGGTTATTCCTCAAGTTTCCCTCCAAAATCGTACACAACAAAAAGTTAATTTTTTTCTTGAAAATTTCATTACACACTAGTTTATTTTAGACACAAATCATCCAAATTGTTCTCGTAAATCTATTTATTTCAAAATTTTGGTTAAGGTATGAAAAAATTAAACAAAATCTAGAATTTTGTTGTATTTTTTTCACAAGTGGTAGTGATTGTTTTTGCCATCTGCACACAACAGTCCTGACTGTAACCTGATAACTCTGACCTGTAACTATATCGTTTCAGCTATCAATCATGACCTATATCTATCATTTTCATCAACATTTATCACTTCTCAAAAGTCAAATTTAATACTTTCTGACCGACAACATTTCTCTCCTTGAATTCTTCAATTTCTAATCTAATTCTGAATGTAATCAAGAATTATCAGATTTTTTCTGTAAACACCTAATTTCTAATATTACGATAAAAATGGTCACCAAACATCATTGTCGAAAAACTTCCAAAAAAGTCCACTTGCAAAAATATCAACCCAAATTCGCAGTACCTGGAACGGAATTCTACCACTTTGGTTTGTAAAAATAACGACTATTCAATTTCTTGGTTAACACTATAACTTCTATGGCACTAGCACTGCACGTGCTACACACATGAGAATAAGTCAACCTTCTTGTTCTATTTTGACCCTCTAGCATGACGTAAAATGCTATTACAGGTACCGAGAATAAGTTGAACTTCTTGATCTATTTTGACCCTCTAGCATGAGGTAAAATGCTATTGCAGGTACCGAGAATAAGTCGAACTTCTTGTTCTATTTTGACCCTCTAGCACAAGGTAAAATGCTATTACAGGTACCGACAATTGGCAACAAAACAGCAAAATTGAGTTTGAATCCTGTATTCTGTAAACTTAGAAATTTTCAGAGACTTATTTTCGCTTATCTCAGGAAAACAAAAACGCAAGAATAAGTCATGACTAAAATACTTTCTTGTACATCAACACAATTTATACCCGTCTGGTAATTAGTAAAAATTAGTCTTTGAGAACTAGCTGAAGACTATAAAATTGAAAAATTTTCAAGTAGCAAAAATATAGTTTACTGTACGACATGACTAAAATTTCCATTTATTATACACCATTCATTGAGAGACAAATTTCTTGTTGTGTAAAATTTAAAAATTCTGTACATTAATCAAACCGCTCATTAAAAGCAAATGGCAGTACCAACGACAAATCTACCAGTCTTAAGACATTTAACAACTTGGCCATTCTTCATTTCTAGAACGACAACAATCTTGTCACTGAGTGCTATCATACTGTGATTACAAACATAGCCACAGTTTTTATCTCATTAGTCATGCTTATTCTACAGTGCAGGCAATGGAATACCTGCAACATAGAGTATAATGACCTTGGAGATTTATAAATGGTGAGGTCACAACCTTTGACCTTTGACATTAAAAAAGATGAACAAAACAGCCAGATTTAGAAACAAATATTAATTATTTTTACAGCAGGTTTTTTAAGAGAAAGACTATACTACAGTTTTTCAACAAACACGAAAAAAAATTAACAACACCAGAACTCCATGATGTGCACACCCCTTGAAATATATTCATCACCTACTCTTGATAAATTCAAGAAGGATATCAAGACACATCTATTTGCAAGAGCCTTCTAACATTTACATTCACTGTTCACATCAGAAGACAAGGGGGCAAAAATATGAACAGGGATGAGGGGGCATAAAAATTGTATCATTCATCTTTACGATCATGTCACCACCAAGCGAATCAAAATCCAGTTGATCAGTGTTACGACGTATGTGGCCTTACGTCAAAACTCATGAACATGTGTGTCTCGTGAATTCTTGCACATGTTCTCAAGTTTAGTGCAAAACAAAAAAGTAGATGATATTGAACTACATACCTTTCTTTTGAGGAAGTGGAGGTGGACTAGTAATGTGAACGGTTGTGGTTGTTGTGGTGGTCGTACTTGACGACGATGATGATGATGATGGTGTTGATGTAATACTATTGGCAGTACTCTCTACCGGTTCCG
Source organism: Glandiceps talaboti (assembly GCF_964340395.1). Taxonomy (NCBI): domain Eukaryota; kingdom Metazoa; phylum Hemichordata; class Enteropneusta; family Spengelidae; genus Glandiceps; species Glandiceps talaboti. The sequence goes on along the minus strand of NC_135562.1, from coordinate 15,483,060 downwards.
TGGAATGGTCTGATAACAAACCCTTTATAGACCCAGGAGGTATATTATTAGCGTCTTCATATGCATCTGAAAAAATTCAAGAAACGAACTGTTAGAATACATGTACTTGTGAAGTCATGATGGGTGAATGGTTAGTGATCTGCAAGTTGCAGGTTCAAGCCCCACCACTGCCGTTTGTTTCTGATGTGGCTATAAAGTCCTTGGGCAAGATTTGAACCACGACTGTGCCTCAGTCAACCCAGCTGTATAACTAGGGACCTGGTAGGATAGTGGTTGCAATGTGAATGCTTTAATCCTATGTGCTTATGGATTGTATGCTCCCCAGGGAGTTGAGGAAGTAATGGGGTTTGTGTCGCTATAGATCTGTGGCAGTGGTAACAATTATGAAGACCTTGAGCGCTCAGAGAAACGGTGCATTGTAAAAATTTGCATGATTATTATTATTGATTTGATTTGATTTTCCTGAGGCCAAAAAATATTCTGAAAACCACAAACTAAAACGGATATACAACTATCACACTCGCAGGAAAAATTCAAAACAGATACATCACTGAATACCTGTACCGAGGATGACACAAACAAGTTTTAACAACTTATTTCCACTGTGGTCCTCTCATAGAAATATCACACAAAGGGTAAAAAGAACGATAAAATAAAATACATAACAGACACAATATACTATAAAGCCGGACAAAAACTGACACTATTATAAATTTTCCACAATATTTTTCTTTGTTCAGCTAAAAAAATAGCACACTTCACAGTAAGTTAGAGATATTGAAGAATGAAACCTGTAGTCATACAGAGAATGAACTCTACAAACGGTAAGACATTGACCTCCAGAGAATTATATTCACACTTGAATGATTCCCCCAATCATTCCTGTACCTAATTCATCCTGTTTATTTTTGACTAATTGAGGAAAATAGTAGTCCTTGAACACAGATAGCAGCTACAGGCAATTAAAATTCTGAAGTTTAGTCAGTGTCACACTGATAATTGTCATTGACAACAACGGATATATAAATATATATATATACACCCACACCGGTACATACTACAAAAGTCACATGAACACACACACTAGTAAGTTTTAGATTGAAAACATATGTGCTTTGAAATTTACTAAGTGTCGCATCAAATATTGTCACTGACAACAAACGGAAGTATAAATATATACACCCACACTGTTACATACTACAGAAGTCATAAACGCAGTTGGATCGAAAACAATGCTGTTACAAAACCAGCTACAGATGTTAAATGTGGTTACACCCACACTGTATACATAGTACAGAAGTCATAGACGCAGACTGAAAACAAATGCTCTTTGAAGCCTAGTTTATCATACCAAATATTGTCACTGACAGCCATGAATGTATAAATAAAAATATGTACACCCACACTGGTACATACTACCGAAGTCACAGACCAAGAAAATGCATAAAGTTATACAGAAAACTAAACGTTGTTTGGATTTTACTGTGTCACCCGGCATATTGTCACAGACAGCTACAAATGTGTAAAATAGTTTATATTATTATACACACCCACACAGGTACATATTACAGAAGTCGCAGACATAGTTTGTTTGAAAACAAATGAAATTTAGTCAGTGTGTCATACCAAAATATTATTACTAACATCTACGGGATATGTAAGTAATGATACACAGTGCATTGACCACAGACACATCACAAGTTATTATACTGCAAATGCGTTATCCTAAATAAAAGTCAATTTCTGATCAATACTGAGAATGTATACTGATATGTAAAGAACTGTCATATTATTTTATATGTACCAGAGATTACTTGCGCTGGTGTGTGCGCATATACTCTTTTACTGCAGTGCAATACCGAAAACATTATTGCATACCTGAGAACACGATTTTTCGGTAAACATCAAATCGCATGATCACATAGTGTCATTTTTACAAAAATTTGTTGTTTCAAATGAACATGTCATATATATGTAATAATAACAGAACCCCATGTGGTGTTAGTGCCAGTGTGGGTATTCAGGGGTATATGTACTCATGCATGCAGTGTTTTCTGCTGCTGCACTTTCACAAGCGTACTGCCACAGAGAACGCTGCAAGCACTCCTGCAAAAGCCCTGAGTATGCCACACTTGCCAGCACTCGTCATTGGGTTCAGTCATATTAGTTGTGATGCTTTCAATTATTATCAAGTTTATTAATCTTTTATAGTTATACTTTTTTTAAATACTTTTTTTCAAAACTATTATAGTTCATACTACCTAGCCCTGTCTCTACGTACAATTTTGAATTTTGAAACTGACACAAAAGAAAATCGAATAAAATACACAGCTGTTTGCTCCCGGGGACAAAAATTTGTTTCGAACCAATTTAACTAAAAAGATTCAGTTTGAAACAGTTTTGAATAGATAAAGTTTGGGACAAAACTATACTTTCCCACTTACTTTCAAAACTTTTGAGTACTAAGTTCTGGGCGAATGGTTAATCCCAAAAAGTCAGCTTTTTTATCAACTACTTTTGACTAAGGACATCTTATCTGACCATGATTTTTATCTAGGACAATGACTGATATTAAATACGTACATTAGTACCAAGACTGATTGAAAACAAGACATCAACTGATCAGAAAAATCGATTACTCCAAATAACAATCTGAGAATGTTGTTTACAGACCTAATTTGTAGAACAAGTGTACTCTGTCACTTTTCAGAATGAAGGCAACCAATCAACCTAATTCTTTAGATATATCATATATCAGAACATACGCTTCTCAATGTCATGCCTTTATATATTATTCCCGAATATCTTCTTCATTTGGGCAGGGACAATATAAGTGACCTAAGGGGTCTTGTCACTACGAGTCAAAGATGTCGTGGCAATACCCTTCATGAATATTTTCTGGCTAAAATTTAAATGAAGGAACATATTGGAAATATTACAATTATATTTACACAAACTCACTCTATTGAAAATTAATAAAAGTAACAATGATTTTAAACCATTTGACTCATATTTCTGTCACCACAAGTCAAGAATCCAGTCATACAAGGATTTTGTTCTGTTTTCCCCCTACCACATCTAGCATTGCATTACCAGTTATTTACTTTAAAGGTGCTTCAGCCAGAAATTAGGCACTAATTCGTATTGGGTTTGAAACTTTTCTCACTATGATGATGTGACAATGTCTATAGCGTCAACACGTGATTAGAACCAACTCCGATGGCTGAGCTGTATGATACAAACATAATTACCATATTAAATTGTCCCTGCATAAACTAATTTCACGTTTGAATAAACAGCTATTAGTGAAAATGGCAGGCATGGGAGAGGAAAAGAGTGAGCGAAATTCCCCAGGACTGGATTCTATGCAAGGTTACCATAGAACCAGTGATGTTAAACACATGGTTTGTCGTAATGTAGAACAAACAAGCTATACAACCCATATTTTCTGTTCAAAACAATAACTTGGTTTGTGTATGGTATAAATACATGGTACGACTCATTAAAAGTCTACTGTTTGGTAACAAAATTTACTTGTGCAACGAAGAAAATTGTTTCCAACATTTTTTATATTCATGACTTTCAAGGAATAATTAGACAATTCCCAAGAGCTTTTTGAAAACCAAAGACTTCTATCTAAGAACTTCCAAAACATTTTATTCCTGTGTGCTAGGAGGTATAATGATGACTCTGCACTCAGATAACCTTAACTATAACCCCCTAGCTCACTTATAAGTCATAAGTCCTCTGCTTAACTGAAACTCCCTAGCTCACTTAGAAGTCTTTAAGTTCTCTGCACCAAGCAAGAAGGCATTATGGGTAATGTGAATGGTTGTCAACCAAAATTAAGTCATTAAATATTGGACAACTCTTTTTCTAGTTCAATTTTTTTCTACAAAATGACTGCATGTCAAAGATAAGATTTCCTAAAGGTTAAATGGGTCAACAGTGATAAATATGATGCTTGAGTCAAGTGCCACAATGAGCCTTAGAAAAACAATTGACGTAGGACAGCGGATCTAAAAATAAAAAAAACAACCTGACATCTCGCTGGCTTACAGGCACAAATAATTAATTAACATCTAAGGTCATGGTTGTTAAAGTACTTAGACTGTTATTTGTCAAAAACAATTTTTGTTTTTGTCAAATTTCGACTTTCAAATATAACCTTGGAATTCACCTCCACCCGAAACATTTGACCTTTGACCTCAAATGACCTAGTATGCAAGTGACCGGATAAATTCTCAAAGAAATGTAACTTAATACGTCTTTTAAAATTGTGACTGGGTGTATATACTATATAACTGGAGGGTATAAGAACACATGTTGTTGACATTTAACATCTTTTACTAGGCAATTTCTATTCTGTACCATATTCCACCTTACAGTTCGACAGCAGTAATTTATTCAATACCAGTGAGTCTGTGTAGGTTTTTTTAGAACCCTGGTTAACAGAAACAAGTCAAATCTGGTCAAATCTAGTTTTGTCTAACAACATCAGAAGGGAGACCTGTAATTTGATAGTCTTATGCATGCATATTTAATTTCAGGGAAAAAATGCAAATATTTCAACAACAAAAAATTAATTTCTATCACGATTTATCGTTTAAACAATTCTTTGGGAATTTATGCTTCAAATTTATGGTTTAATTTATCAGCATTTCGTCATTATTTCTGTAACACATTGGAGAATTCTGCTAAATTTCAAAGAAATTTCTAATGCATTTTACAATATGACACCTAAAAATTGCATTCCTTGCAAGTTGCAAAACAAGCAATGCATACGTTTCATTCAAGAAGTGACACAGAACACAAAGATCTCATCTTTCTCCTGTCAGTGTTACCTCTTTTTTAAAAATGTGATACTAATGAAACGTTATTGAATGGCTATCCATGCAGTTATCAATATATCTGTGTTTAAATGGGAAAATACTGCCAATCATTTTCATAATTTGAACTAAAAATTCCAATTTCATTACAAAATCCTCCCACTAAGCTCAAAACATAACAAGTGATCCAATAATCCATACGTCTACAACCCATGATAAATTGCTAAGAGCTGAACTACCTGACAAAAATAGAACACACTTTGATTATTAAAAATCTAACCAGCAATATTTGACTCGCCAGATCTGAATACACCATTATGTTTTCAGATGCAAAAAGCAATTGCAAACTGGCAGTACTCCGAGTTTCAAAAATCAACAAAAAAAAATTCTTGTGAATTTAGAATTAGGATCATTCAAAAGTGAAAATTAGGATACCTTCTATATTAAATACTGTTTTATAGTCTGTAAATAATGAATTGAAGCTGTACTAACTGACACTTGAAAGTTTTTTGTTGAAACGTTTGTTAGATATAATGAATTAATTGTAACCCTACAGAGTAATGAATTACCTGTTGGTAAACATTGTTTGTGTAGATAAATGTTTTTGTGTAGTTATACATATATACGTTTTTGTGTACATAACTGTTTTTGTGTAGATATACACATGGATGGTATAGTGCAATATATTCAATTTAATTGATTTTAGGGTCCGCACCCAAAATGAATCAAAAGTTCAAGTTATTACTACACTATTTATCAATAATATAGACATCTAATTGACAGTGTGCAATGTCTAATTATATCGGTATTTTAACAATTTTCAGTAAATATATTGGTTTTCTGATAAAAAGAAAAATACTCAAGTTACAGTGAGTGCAGCCTTAACAAACATCTCTGATTGTTGTATCATACAATTGGAATGACAACGCTGAAAATTCAATATAGTAATTTCAATCTTAATGTAAGGTTTGTACATGAATACATGAAATATGTATTATACTATAAACTATATCCAACAACCCCATTACATTTCAAAATATTTTGTAAATAACGAACACAATATTATACTTTTTACTTGACTACACTGAAAGGTCGATATTGTTATTAATCTCAAGTGAAGATTTTTATATAAATACATGAATTATGCTATGTATTATACTCAACAACCACATTACATTTCAAAATATTTTGTAAATAACAAACACAATATTATACATTTTACTTGACTACACTGAAAGGTCGATATTGTTATTAATCTCAAGTTAAGATTTTTATATAAATACATGAATTATGCTATGTATAATATTCAACAACCACATCACATTTCAAAATATTTTGTAAATAACGACCACAACACTCCTTATTACACACTTCACTTGACAACACTAAAAAGTCAAGATATTAAAATCAAATTAAGGTGAATATATATACTGTAGCCATGGTTACCATGTTTTGACACAGGTTTTGAAAATTTATGACAATAAATAAACGATCATACAGTGTAAGTGTTAGTGAACTGAGTGTGACAATATTCACTGGGCATGATAATAAACATATCACATAAATTTTTTTTATCAATTTCACGGTCTGTTAACACATCTACATCTACGCTTTCACAGATATTTCAAAACGATAAAGAACAGCTAAAAGGCATAGGAATAAATGTTCAAGGACTCTGGGTTCATCGTTATAAATGAAAATTTCTTCTAACAGAGTTAGATATTTCTGGAAGCGAATTCCATCCCTGACCTAGCCTACCTGTACCTGTAGATTGAATGACTACCGCTACTACACTATTCTGCTATCCTAACTGATATTTCGATTTTTGGAACGATAATGAAAATTCAAAAAATCAGAATGTCGGTTAGGTTAGCGGAATACTTCAGTAGTGATAGTCGTTCAAGTCTACAGATAGGCTAACCTTGATTATGGCATAAGTCAGCGAAAATTTTGGACTGTTGGTAGAAATTGTTATTTGTATCTAACAGGCACGTAATATGACTACACAGTATACTCAATGTAAAGTATTACAAAATTGAGAGCCAAGATACATATCATTTTACACACATGTAAAAATATATATTTAATACGACAGTTTTGAAAATAATAACATTACACAATAACAATTATGAATTCTGGTTTGGTTATATTTATATTATAATTACTAAGGACAATATTAACTCAAGGGTTATTTTTCAATATATACAGTTACATATTTTGATGTGTTTTTTAATAAAACACTCACGCTTTCATTTCTTGTACATGAATTTAGGTTTGAATATAATAAAAATATAACATATTAAGACTAATAACATAAAAGTCAATTGAATTTGAAGACGATTAGAATTAACGTAATTTGTTGCATGTTTTGATGGGTTTCAAAATCCCAATTTAAGAAATTTAATCTTTTATTTTTTGTATGTGAATTTAGTTTTGAATATACTAAAAATATAACACATTCAGATTACTAATTTAAAGTCAATTGAAGTTGAAGAAGATTATCATTCAATGCATACAGTTACATATTTTGATGGGTTTCAAAATAACAATTTTAATAAAACATTCAAAATAAGTCTATGCTATCCTTCATTGAATCCTAAGATCTCGAGGTTAGAACTAGAGATGATTAGATACCATGTTGGTATCCGCACTAATTCAGAATTTAACACATTGACAGACAGTCAATTGAAGATGTCATCCTTCAATACATAAAATTACATATTTGGATGGTTTCAAAAGAATAAATAAAACCTGTGACCTTTTATTTTTATCTTTAAATTTAGGTTTAAAATATATATATTCAAAATATAACTTGTCACGAATACAAAGTCAAATGAAGCCAGATTATCCAATACATACAGATATATAAATTTAAATTTTGAATATTTTCAAAATTAGAATTGCCCACGTTGGGATATATATTGTATTGTATTGTATTGTATTGTATTGTATTGTATTGTATTGTAAGGTATTGTATAATCGACAATTTCCAGAAGTAAAACAAACCTACATCATTTCATTTCTAGTCTGAAAATTTAGGTTTGGATATATTCACAACACAATTTATCATGAGTTCAAAGTCAAGAGAAGGTTAGTCAATGCATACAGATAATTTGACAATTTTCAAAAATAGTAAAATGAAACCTGCATCCTTTCGACTCATGTCTGTAAATTTCAGTTTGAATGTATTCAAAATAAAACACATTAAGACAGTGAAATTAAATGATGGTTACTCAATAAAATTTATAAAAAAAACCCAAAAAAACAACAAACATTCAACCCATCACGTTTGTTATTATGAAATTGGGCTTGAATATATTCAAAACAAAAGAATTTATGACAACAAAAAAATTAATTAATTTTTTAGAGGTTTTGTAAATATATGAAATAATTTGATATAATTTGGTATAATTATTTCTATTGAAATGCATGCCATAGAAATACATCGTTTTCAACATCTTTTGAAAGATTTATAAATTGACAGAGAATGAAACATTAGATGCTTCAAAAGAAAATTGTGAATTAGGGTCTGATTTGACAGAAAGGGCAATAATGTTGGATGATAATATCTACCGAGAAAATCCGAAATTAACGGGTAGAATCATTGTAAATGTCAACACTGCTGAATGGGGGTATATATATACAGGATACATTTGATTTTGATTCTCAGGGGGTTTTCACTGAACAGTGTTGATAAAAACAGAAACCCATTCAAGTGCCACGACATCGACACGATAACACGGCTTCCATGCATTCCATCTTTAAGTTCAAACAAGATAGTAAAAAAAACACAACTTACAAGAAAATGACACAGCTATTCCGAGTCCTTGTTCCTCTCCATGTGAAATATATCAAACGCAACAAGATGAAGCTCTGAATATAAATCCAGATTTTTTTTTCTCCTGCCGTACTGAGTCTTTGTTTTGTTTTTCAGACTCGGTGACGATATGAGTTCTCTCTTATGACATTCAGTGCACAGAGTGAAGAGCATTTATAGACAGATTGCCTGCAGCAGGGGGTGTTTAACATATCCTGCTAAGCTGCTCAAATATCATCCAAACAAAGTGCCAGCCCTGCGCCTGACAGAATCACTTCCCCAGGGGGTGTCACTCCTATCTCACAACGTCCTCATTTCCCATCGACCTTTACATGTTTTCCATGCACTTCCTGAATATTTCTGCGATTAATTTACTCATTACAGTATCTTGAACATTAGGAAGTTGGGATTAAAACAACGATAAACACAACACGATTTGGTAAATGTTTTCAAAGCTTACACTAAACTCAGGAAAAACAGCTTGACTTTTCAAGGTCACGAAGTAGTGAAGGGACTACTGATACATGACATCACCGTAACCTTTGTACATCTAATACTCAACCCTGTAGTTTGACGTTATATAGATTACTGATACCATACACTCAAGTCACTGACACCAGCCTCTGTTCTACTTCCTTTCACACAGTGGTTATCCCTTTTGACATTGCAATATTGTTTCAAAAATGAAAACTTAAAACCCTGATAGCTCTATTAAACTGAAATTAATATTTTCGCAATCTTATTTTTATATTTGACTTGAGAATGTGTTCGTATTAAAGTGGCCATATGGATGAGAATTGGGTACTTATTTTGAATTTATCATGGCTTCCTACTTGAAAAATCAACGTGAAACAACATATGCAAAGTCTGTATTTGTAACTTTATAAACTGCAAAAAACTAATAAATATGTAAAATGTTTGTTATTGTACATACAATAACAAACCTTTTTTACACATGTTTTAGCTTTTTGTAATGTATTCAATTACAACACAGTCTTGGTCAATGTTGTTTCACATTGATTTTTCAAGTAGGAAGCCATGATAAACTCAAAATAAGTACCCAATTCTCCTCCATATGGCCAATTAAGTTGTTGCAATTCCAGAGACAGGAGGGTAGCAATGGCCGGCCAGTTCTGGTAGAGATGTATGGAGGATACTGCCAACCCTAGACCCTATTTTGGACCATTACAGCTAGGATTTTTGGAGATAAAAGTTTAAACCCAAATACATTTGTAGTTGATCCATACTAAGGATATTGTGCATTGCAAAATGTAGTTTTCACTCATGTATTTTTTCCCTCATGAAGCAACATCTTGGGTGCAATTAATGACACAGTTATGATTTGGTAAAGGACAATGGACCACATTTTGGACTCAACTCGAAAAAATTCATTTCAGGCAAAAGGGTTAGAACACCCCCCCCCCCTCCCACCTCCCCCAAGGATGGCACATATGTCAAATAAGGGGACTACTACTTTGTTAAGTCATATTATTATTTTTTTTTTTTTTTGGGGGGGGGGGGGGGAGTAATATATAGTATTTCTTTTCTTGCTTTTATCACCTTTATTTGGGTAATCGTTCTTGAGTTGACTTTTACTTTTCTTCAAATAACAAGCCTACTCAGATTTGACTCAAAATGCATCTTGAACTGACTAAATTAGTTTCTTGTATCCATCCATCATTTCTACAGCAATCACTTTCAGTTCCACATCAAAACCATTCATGCCACTTCAATATTACACATCACAAATGAACACATCTATGAACATTTCTCTGCATTTGACATGAATTATTGGCTTTTTTTCCCTTGAGAAGAAACATTTCTTTCAAGTTATTTATTGGTAAAGCTTTCATTTTGCAAGTCATGTCACTAACATCTGGTGTTTTGGTAAGCTACAAAACACAATGGTGACTGACTAATGACATGACCTCTGAACTCTGACCTCTGAGGTCATTTGGAGGTCATTCAATGACAGTACAAGACCTGAGTATCAGTCATTACCAACTCTGAGGACAAGGACACATTCTAAAAATACATATAAACAGATCTATCATAACTACATATTTTTGACATTATGACGGCAAGGAGTAAATATGTACATGTAAGCCCTTTTTCAACAAATTTCATTATTATTGCAAATATACATTTTACTGAATTTTTACAAGTGTTTATTTCTTATAAATCCCAAATAAACATCATTATACCATATGCAATCCACGTTGAACACATTTGAACAAACAATATGGGGTTTATACCATTTTCATTCTTTGCCATGACAGCACATATCGACATCACCTGTTCTGCCATGTTTGAAATTATATTTTAATCAACACATTGAAAGTCGTTATTACTCATCCAAATTTCTCATAAATTACGCTTGCACAGGTAGAACTAAATGTAAGGTATTCCGCAATATTTTTCTTCATTCTTCTAAAAATACTTGTGACATAAAGGGTCACCTCTGAGAATATGACTTTGTCCTTGCATCACTAGTATTGGCTGGACAAAGAAAAATATTTGGGAATACATGTTTAGTTACGAGATATCTTGACATGGTGTGACTATCATATAAGTGTACACCTAGTACATCTTGGTTGATACACCTGGGTTGGTACACCTGGGGCAGTACACCTGGGGCAGTACACCTGGACTGATTACACCTGGGTCAGTACCCTTAGACTAGTACATCTGTATCCCGTTATATAAGAACTCATTCCATAGCTGGTCGTTACCTTTTCTCATACCACTCACACGCAAAGTTGTACACATTTAGACCAAAAATATGGGCTTATACTTTCTACACTGTATGCTGCAGGCATGCACATAGAATCAAACTCAAAGTGTTTTTGCTTGAAAGGTTGGAGATCCCTGGAGAAATCTGGTAAAACCTACACAGTTTCTAATACATGTACTATAATTTTTGGAAAGAGAACCCCATAAAATGACCAGGGAACTCAGTTAGATATCACCAGCTCTTAACAAAAACACTGAAATCCTTCACTATCAATCTATATGATCCTACCAGGTGCCCATATCTATGGCTGGGTTGACTTGGACACAGTCATGGTTCAAATCTTGCCAACGATTTTAACCAATGTAAAAAATGTGACCTTTTATCCCAAACTACCAACATATCAAGGCATTCTGCATCGCTATGTGTGAAATACTACATTTTTTATTAGGAATTTAATTTTGCTGGCGTGTTTTTTTTTCTGTTGTAATAAAATCTCAAAGCCTTCTTTAACTCAACGTCTCCACGTGTACCTTCCTAAATCAGTCAATTGACACTGGGCAGAACAACCAATTTTTCTTTTCAGCGAAAATGAAATCCCTTGAAAATGTAGTATTCCAACACTTTGCTTTAAAATGCATGAGCCCTCCTTTTTTTCAAATTAAAGGGGGGCAGGCATAAACTTTAATGTAATCACACATTAAAATATATGGTTGCTTATTAATATAGGGTGGCCATATTTGGTAGATACCACTCATAGGAAGGGGTGATGGTTATGAATAGATGAGGGGTGGTAGAACTCACCAGGCGACAAGACACCTTTCTTGATAAGCTCTTCTTTAGTAGACCGCATTGAAATCTTCCTCTCAATAGCTTAGAATTAACAAACAAACAAACAAAAGCTTACATAAGTTAGTGGGAAAGAGAGAAATACATGCATTATATTTATAGTGTTAAAGAAAAGATTGGAAATTTGGTCAGGATAAACATGGATAAATAAACTTTAAAGGGGCACAAGCTGAGTTTATACGTGTTTCGGTGTAGTTTTTACTGCATATTTAAAAGGTACTCACATTATTGTACTTACTGAAGCATACTTAACCATTGCTTGCAATTAACTGAAGTCAAACCTGGTATTAAGATATAACTCATTGAACGATCCGATGACGTAATTTATGATACGTATAAAAAATGTTCAGGGTCTCTTTACTATGGAATCAACTGTTCTAACAATGCCAGAAGACAATTGTAATGTTATAGAAGACATGCATTGACATTAATATTAGTCTGGAAAGTGGTTTTATCAAATAATTTCACTTGAATAAAATTCTTATAAACTCAGCTTGTGCCACTTTAATCATAAATATCATGCTAAACTGTCATATCATACAATTATTTACTTTCCATAGCACACCGGTCAGGTCAAGCAAAAATAAAATAAATTCAACTTCATTAACTCTCTACACTTCCCTAGTCTGTAAGGTAAGCAGTGATGGGGCGCCCTCACACATCGACGTATCACACAGTCTACTAACTTATCAAGTTATCACATGTGAGGACCATTGCATAGAATGTCAAGTGAAAGAAGTCATCAAGATTAAACAATTATGCCTGTCTCTTAACACAGGCAAGGGATGAAAATACTGGTAGTATACAACGCCCTCGTGCAGGCATTGGACAAGTCTGCGGCGTCACTAACTATTACATAGCAATAACGGCTTAAGAAGGCGCTAGGCTGATTTAACCAAAATATACATCTTTAAATAATCAAGGGTCTGAGTTTGAAACTACTATATTAACATAAAATGCTTTTATTGTTTAATTAGCAGTGTAACTTTCGGGCCTATTTTATGCAAAGAGTATCAGACATTTCAAATTTTGTAGACATTGAGCGCAACAGTTAAATTCAAGATTCATTTTTCACATGTGAATAACTTGTCTCTGGTTCGAGAATAATAACTAAAATCTCACAGATTGATCTGCATTTTTCTGAAAATCAACATGACGTAAATAATATATCATCATTATTTTCTTTTCTTCAATACTTGGAAAGCATGAACAAAACACTTAGCATGGAATTTCATGTCACTAAGTCCACTGGGGAAAAAAATGAATGAGTCAACAAAAACGATAAAGAGAAATTTGTGATAATATCTCTTAATCTCTTTCTCAGACAATAATCGTGGACAACTCATTAAAATGTATACGTGGTATAATCTACCACTTGCAAAGTATCAATTTATTTACTATGGTCTATGGGGTATACATGTTTAACTTGACATTAAGGATAACTAACCATGGGGCTAATTGAGATACTTCAAAAAACATTTTGTAGAAAATGACACAAAGTGATGCCCATAGGGACGATCACACAATGCCACACAGGTTCAATAAGTGCATTTCCTTCATTTAGGGGAAGGCAGGAGGTCTGGTATCAATGTGATTGCTGAAATTTATTGTCGCACTTTTGACCAATTTAAGAAAACTTTCATGCCTTCAATGACTATAATGAGCTCTGTATTTACTAGAGATGTTGATTAAAATTTACTGCTAATGTGAGATATGGTGCTGGGTTTCCGGTAGTATTTTGATGTGTTTACTATTTTTTTTACATGGCATTAATCGCATTGGTGTGACCGCTACAAATTTCACTGTGGTTTAGTCGTGTGACCACTACAAATTTCACTGTGGTTTAGTCGTGTGACCGCTACAAATTTCACTGTGGTTTAGTCATGTGACCGCTACAAATTTCACTGTGGTTTAGTCGTGTGACCACTACAAATTTCACTGTGGTTTAGTCGTGTGACCGCTACAAATTTCACTGTGGTTTAGTCGTGTGACCACTACAAATTTCGCAATTGTTTAGTCATGTGACCACTACAAATTTCACAATTGTTTAGTCATGTGACCACTACAAATTTCGCAATGGTTTAGTCATGTGACCACTACAAATTTCACTGTGGTTTAGTCATGTGACCACTACAAATTTCACTGTGGTTTAGTCATGTGACCACTACAAATTTCACAATGGTTTAGTCATGTGACCACTACAAATTTCACTGTGGTTTAGTCATGTGACCACTACAAATTTCACTATGGTTTAGTCATGTGACCACTACAAATTTCACTGTGGTTCAGTCATGTGACCACTACAAATTTCACCATGAATTAGTCATGTGACCACTACAAATTTCACTGTGGTTTAGTCACGTGACCACTACAAATTTCACTGTGGTTTAGTCATGTGACCACTACAAATTTCACTGTGGTTTGGTCATGTGACCACTACAAATGTCACTGTTTAGTCATGTGACCACTACAAATTTCACTGTGGTTTAGTCGTGTGACCACTACAAATTTCACCTTGGTTTAGTCATGTGACCACTACAGATTTCACTGTGGTTTAGTCGTGTGACCACTACAAATTTCACTGTGGTTTAGTCATGTGACCACTACAAATTTCACTGTGGGTTAATCATGTGACCACTACAAATTTCACCATGAATTAGTCATGTGACCACTACAAATTTCACCGTGGTTTAGTCATGTGACCACTACAGATTTCACAATGGTTTAGTCACGTGCCTACTACAAATTTCACTGTGGTTTACACCATATATATAAACGTGTCGATGTCGCACTTGTGAAGGGGAAGCGTGTTTTAACCTAAACAACACAAAATTTGTTTACTGAGCTTGTGTGACATTGTTCAGTCATTACTAAGAATACAGAAATGATGAAAACACAGTTATTTTCTGATATCTAATTATGCTACTTTTCAAGTGTTTAGGTGTAGTACTGATTGGGGATGTAGATAAGTACCAATTGCCGATAACACACAAAAACAACCAACTACTTTGCAATTATTCTTGCAGACTACTTTTTCACGAAATTTGTGTATAAAAATTCTCTTTCAATCACTATTAATCTACCATTGGGTAAATTCATGGGTTTCCTCATGTAATGTATTACTATGAAATTCAAATGACCCGCTTGAAAGGAATAGACAAAACTGCGATTTTCAAGATAAACTCAATTGATAAGACCCCTGTATATAAAAAATTATACTCTTTGGAAAGTTCATTTCTAGCAATCAACACCAAGTGTGGTATATGATAACAGGATGTCGTAAAATAGATGTCTTGTGTTCAATCTCAATGTAACCTTCAATCCATTGTATTGCAACATTGTCTATAAATATAGTGTTTCTAGTAAAGGTCAAGTTCCCTCAGTCTACCTCATAGCAACACTTGTCTTTTATGACATCCTGTTATCAGATACCACACTTGGTGTTGATTTTTTTAATTGAACTTCCCAAAGAGAGTACTAATTGTTTGTATAGAGGGGTCTTATCAATTTACTTTATCTTGAAAATCAAAGTTGTGTCTATTCCTTTCAAGTTTCACACTGGTCAGTTGAATTTCATTTTGCTAACTATTTTTCCTATTTTACCTGCTGCTTTTAAAATTTAGCTACATCCTTAGGGTTTCTGCTTAGTAATAACAATAATAAGAAAAATTTCAAGGCTCACTGAAATGTTATTCGTGTTGTTAAGGATATCGATAACCTGGTAATCGACACTGTGCTGTTTTCCAACAGAGTTAACACAGTAAGCAGCCATTTTGGATTCAACAATGGTTTAATGCTAATATCATTTTGATTGCTGTTTCAAAAATTTGTACGGTAACCCCTCCTTTTTTTTCTTGATTTTAACTGAGAATAGGTTGGAGTTTTCTTGAACAAAGTTACAGTACAAGTTTACGACTCTTATTTTTAAAGCACAAACTACTTTAAACAACATTTCAGTAAAATTTCTCTTAAAGTATCTCAATTAATTTTCAACACATGACTACTTACTTATTTGTGTTTGGTGAAACTTTTCTGATGATGCCTTCCTCTTCTTCTTCCATTTCCAGGGTTTAAATAATCGTCCTATTGAAGAAAATTTACTTTTTCGCTCCACTGGAGGAGTACACGACCCCTTCACCTTGGCATTGGCTGATTTCATATCATTACTTTTAGAAACATCACCACCTAGCCAATAAAAGAACAGAATACATTATCACACAGCCAATCAGACGAAAGATTACATTTCAATGTTATAAAATAGCCAATGAGATCTAAGATTACAAATAATTCACAAATACATAATAATGTAGCCAATCAGAAAAGTGATCAGAAATTATTCAAATGCAATTACAACCAATCAGAGGATAGTTTACAGAAGCATTCTGACCTGATACATCCAGTGAAATTCTAACACATCATGTTTGTCAGTAGGTACCTGCTAAGTTTTGGCAGAATGGCTATTTCTATCTGGGTGACGAAACAGCAACATCACAAAGAACTAAGGAACAGTTCTCCATTTTGCAATGCAATTGATAAACAGTATTATTTTAAAAGTATTGTTACCATAAAGTCAGTTTTGCAGATTTGCTAATGACAACCATGGTGCATTTAATGATGTGGTTATAAACTGTGATTGTGAATATCTTTATTTTGGCACTCTTAACATTTTAGCAGAAACATAATTTTTCTAACTAGCTCCATTTTATTTTGTCGGAGGATAAAAAATATCACTGCAGTGTGCCATATTGCCTTTCAGTGTTTTATTTAAGGGCGGTAAGTAGGTAAAATCTACCGGGGTTCCCACATCATTTTACCGGGGTTCCCCACCAAAATTATGATACATTGCATGGCTACCAGTTTTACCTCTTTCCCCCTTTCTGTTACCGGGGTTCCCAAACCTTAGCAAAAACAACAGTTCATGCCTAATAACCTGAGTGTTGCGTTACTTGTAGTTATTATACTAAAATGTTTTCACACAATTAACATCATCTGGGCATAAACACGATTTCTACGACTATAATCGGCTAACGTATGTAGAGCACCAAAATACATATATTCACAGTTATGTCATTCATGACGTTTTGTATATAATGCGTTGGTTTTTGAGAATGAAGTGATTTCTGAAGATAAAATGGGAAAGGTGAAACTGAAAGAAGATGATTAGTATTGTTATTCTTCCTGGAGACATCACCATCATTTTAAGATTTCTGACTATTTTTTTTTTTAAATCTTTATATTTTATGTTAATTCCTAACAAAACACCTAAATCCAAGAGGAATGGTCTCTGGAGCTAGATATTTCTACAAGGTCCAAAATAGTATTTCAAGAATACATCTAAAATTATAGAAAATGTCCTTTGAAAGATAGAAGATATATTGAAAACAAACATGACTATTAGCATACTCCTATCTGTCCATATAATATGTCTGTCTGTGTGTCTGTATGTATGTATGTATGTATGTATGTATGTATGTATGTATGTATGTATGTATGTATGTATGTATGTATGTATGTATGTGTGTGTGTGTGTGTGTGTGTATGTATGTATGTGTGTGTATATATGTATGTATGTATGTATGTATGTATGTATGTATGTATGTATGTATGTATGTATGTATGTATGTATGTATGTATGTATGTATGTATGTATGTATGTGTGGTTGGATGGATGGATGTATGTATGTATGTATGTATGTATGTGTGTATGTATGTATGTATGTATGTATGTATGTATGTATGTATGTATGTATGTATGTATGTGTGGTTGGATGGATGGATGTATGTATGTATGTATGTGTGTATGTATGTATGTATGTATGTATGTATGTATGTATGTATGTATGGATGTATGTATATATGTATGTATGTATGTATGTATGTATGTATGTATGTATGTATGTATGTATGTATGTATGTATGTATGTATGTATGTATGTATGTATGTGTGGTTGGATGGATGGATGGATGTATGTATGTATGTATGTATGTGTGGTTGGATGGATGGATGGATGGATGTATGTATGTATGTATGTATGTATGTATGTATGTGTGGTTGGATGGATGGATGGATGGATGTATAGATAGATGTATGTATGTATGTATGTATGTGTGGTTGGATGGATGGATGGATGGATGTATAGATAGATGTATGTATGTATGTATGTATGTGTGGTTGGATGGATGGATGGATGGATGTATAGATAGATGTATGTATGTATGTATGTATGTGTGGTTGGATGGATGGATGGATGGATGTATAGATAGATGTATGTCTTTCTATCCATTTGTCCCATGCCTTTTTCCCTAGTCTGTAACTAAAGACAACACCTAAGACTGTATCAAGGTGATATAAAAGGATGTCAGTAAGTCCGAATAACAGTAACTAATTCCAATTCTATCTAGATCTGTAAAAAATGACAATACATGCAGGTTTTATGAACGATATTTGATAAAAACATATCATTAGTAAATAGTCAGATGTTGAAAGCAAAGTTAGTAGTGTCTCTGTGTGAAGAGATGAAGCCTACAGAGTTCTAGGGAAATAATATTGTAGTTAGCTCTAAAGGAAATTTTAAAATGCATATGGTTGGGGAATGGAAAAATTAAAGTTACTGGTAGTTAGTTATTCTACGGAAACACAGTTTGACAATGTTCTGTAAACTTGAAAATACATGTATGTCTGTAGTTAGATATTCCATAATTCATTTGTAAGTGTCACATAACGTTATGATTATATAAACACTAAATACAAACATAGGGGTAGTTCTGTTAGTATAAAATTGTAGTTTCAATATATACATTGTGGTGTTTATCTTTTCATATATGACATATGTTCTACTGACAATAAATATTAAATTTGCAATTAGTACAAATGATGCAGGCCTCGAGACAGTGTCTATGTACATGCATCCCAAGTTTATGTTATGCCAAAAAAAAGAGAATCGTTTCTGGTCAGCGCGCACATCACTTAAATAGCCTTGCGTTGTTCTTGGGTGTGTGTGTGTGTGTGTGTGTGTGTGTGTGTGTGTGTGTGTGTGTGTGTGTGTGTGTGTGTGTGTGTGTGTGTGTGTGTGCGTGTGCGTGTGTGTGCGTGCGTGCGTGTGTGTGTGTGTGTAAGTGTTTGTGTGTGTGTGTGTGTGTGTGTGTGTGTGTGTGTGTGTGTGTGTGTGTGTGTGTGTGTGTGTGTTCAACCCATGCATTCTGCAGATCCAGGGTGAAACACAAAACTAACCCTCCCTACTTCAGTGAAGACAACTACAGAGCCAATCATGAACAAGCAAATTACATCTGCCCCCACATATACACTTACTCTAAAGTACTAAATAAAGAGAACAGTAACTGCCACAAATAGTAGACTGAGTGACAGGTTTTTTTGTTGACAATAAAACAAAATAATAAAAAATAAATTTAAAAATTTGCATCGTTGCACCATTTTAGACAAACTGTCATGACCAGAAACAATCCATTTGTTTAGGCCTTATTGACCCCTTTATACCAAAACACCAACGCCATGCACCGCAATCCCTGTCCCATGGTGTTGTGATCTTTTAGTGAGAAATAAAATTCGTCACACTTGGGTTAATGTACACAAATGACTGTTCTACAAAAAATCATCATCCACGAGCACAGATCTCCCACAAGTTATAGCCGAGTGCATACATTTTTCTCAACCTTTAAACTGAACAGCGCCCTCTGTAGGACATTAATTTGTATGATTTCAATAACCTTTACAGCAAACAGCGCCCTCTTTATGCTGATGCCTGTACTGAGATTCTTGTGATTGACTATGGAACAGAAATCTTAACTTCCTGTTACCTGAAAGAGAACTTTAGGAATATAACAAAAATGAAGAAATTATTCAAATTCTGAGAATTCTAAGTCCCTCCTCTTGTTCTATTTTGACTCTCTTGAAGTGATTTATAGGTACCGAAAAAGTTGCATGAGCAATTAATTATATGATCCGCTTCGGTAGAGGGCGCTTTTCACTGTCAAGATTGATTTTGCACCACAAACATCTCCTTCCCATCAAGAAACAACAAACAAACAAATAAACAGAAAAGTACGGTGAAACCATGCACCTGGTTGCTACCCACTGCAAACCCATGCATCATCATAGATAAAAAGATGACAACTCCGTTTTTTTTTTATTCCAAACACAAACAAGATTAGCTGTCTATACCTGTGCATGATAACCATACTATTAACCAATCCAAGGCACTATATCATATCACCAACAGATCAAACATTAAAAAAAAAACCATTCCTTTGTTTTTTTCACCACTATAGAAGACAAACCCATCACATGTATTTGTGTACATGCTTTTAATCAAACCAAACATCACAGCAAAATCCATGCAAATTATTGAATTCATTACTATGGCAACACCTACATGTCAATTCACACTATGTACACATAACTTATTTGAGTTTTGTTTTATCTAGTTATTGCAAATTATGGTTTGTTTCCATGGTAAATCTTAAGTGTTTTTTTACCACTTCATGTTGGCATTTTATAGCAATTGTTGCCGTATTGTACTTTTTGCTTTGGGGCATAAATTTGTCACGTTTAGCAGAATGCCGATCAATACAACCATAGCTGTAAAAGTCAGCTATTTGCCAGTGAAAATCAATAAAAATATCACTGGAACTGTTATAATGTTGCTTTGCAATCCAAACTGTCAATCCAATCAAGAACAGAGCTGTATATACATGCTGTGTTGTGATTGGATGACATGCATTGTGATTGGATAACATGTATTGTGATTGGCTGACATGAAGGTCAAAGGTCATATCTACAGGTAAGGGCACTATCTATCTGTCCATTGATGGACAACAAAACAAACACCTAAATGTGTTGTGATTGGTTGGTTGTCATTAAGGTCAAAGGTGACAGGTCATATCTATCAGGGGAGAGCAATATATGTATTTAATTGTCCAATGGTGGAACAAATCACCTGTGTTGTGATTGGTTGACATTAAGGTCAAAGGTGAAGAATCACACTGAAGGGCTGGGCACTATCTTTTTACTTGTTCAATGCCAAAGAACAATCACTGAGAGTGATTGGTTTGGATGTTCCAAATATTGAAAGTGAGAGAGAAGTGTACTGAATTAAAAAAAATATTCTGTACTACTTTGTTAGTTGCGTCTCAGTTTAACTTAGCTATAATTACAAGATATGATAGATAATCTTAGACAAGAATTGCTATAAGAGAGACAGACTAAGGGTATTTATGATGCATTAAGAAGTATGGATGTTTGTGTATTATGTTGTGAGTTCTAGATGACAGTGAACTGCTCTTCAGAAAAAACGACATTATATACTTGATTTTCCGAGGTCTGCTGGCAATGTTGAACTTCGACCAATTCGCCAAAAACGAGTCCGGGAACTGGACTTCTTCATTGTATCATCTGTTTATGTAACGTTTCTAGATAAATGGGGGAAAGACGAAGCAGCAGCAGCAGTGACTGCACAAAAGATGTGTCCAGCGTTTGTTCAGCCGCACATGTACAATCAACAGTACGGTTTACGAAAGAAGTATCCAGCGTTTTTTCTGCCTTAAAACGCACAATCAACCGTTGGGTTTATGAAAGAAGTATCCAGCGTTTGTTCAGCCGTACATGTACGATCAGCCGTAGAGTTTACGCAAGAAGTATCCAGCGTTTGTTCAGCCGTACATGTACGATCAGCCGTAGAGTTTACGCAAGAAGTATCCAGTGTTTATTCAGCCGTACATGTACGATCAGCCGTAGAGTTTACGCAAGAGGTATCCAGTGTTTGTTCAGCTGTACATGTACGATCAGCCGTAGAGTTTACGCAAGAAGTATCCAGTGTTTGTTCAGCCGTACATGTACGATTAGCCGTAGAGTTACGCAAGAAGTATCCAGTGTTTGTTCAGCCGTACATGTACGATCAGCCGTAGAGTTTACGCAAGAAGTATCCAGCGTTTGTTCAGCCGTTAAACATACAATCAGCCGTAGTAGAGATTTTAGAAAAGAAGAGTGTCACATTTAACCTGTGGATAAATATGGGCAAAGTAAAAAAAAATCATATACATTGTAGAGACAGCAAATGAAGACAGCCATGCATTCTGCAAAACTTGAAAATATAAAAAATTTCATTTAGTTTTCTCAAGTCAAAATACTTTTGCAACAGTTGAAATAAGCATTTAATGATGATTTATTTACTTTTTCACAAAAAAAAAAATTTGAGCAAATTTGGTGAAAATTTCTCCATGTCCAAAAATTTGAATGTGTTGTCATAGCAACGTTTGCCACAGACAGTAGTTAGATTTGCATATTGATATTGGGATTTTTATATGAAGTTAGAATGATTGATTGACAGGTGATCGATAGATTATCAATTTATTTATCATCAAGACTGATCCATGCTTTGTTTTAGATCCATGCCTTTTTTCATGCAAAGCAGAGACAGATTAGCAAGCGGAAACTTATGATAGTATTAATACAGAACCGAACCAATTACGTACTTGGGTTTAGATAGTTCACACAGTCTCAAAGCATAGTTTACCAAGTTATAGCTTCACATACCGGCATTAATGATAGGTATAGCAAGAAGAAGAATGTGTGTGGGGGTGGGGGAGTGGTTGAATCTTCAACTCTGGTTCCATACATGTTCTTCTGGTTTTACAGTACAAACAGATGCAAACTTACACACAAATTGCATACTTTTGGATGTGACTATTAACTTATTTCACAAGTGTGTCCACACTTCACAAGAACACTCAGGTTTAACCATTGGTTTGACCTTCCTAAAATAATGTGTTTCTCACCAACACTTCCTTGTTACTGTAAATAATACCAGTGGCTATGACTACCCAAACTGGTTTGTCACATGATACTGGTCACTGTCTAAAATTGGTTTTCAACAAAGAATGGCTAAAAATCTCAGAAACTAATTTATAAAATGGCAAAATTGGTTCTTTCAACTTATAATGACCAAACTGACATCCACAGTCAAAGCAGCTGTTAGTTGTAAAAATCTCAGAACTGGCTGAATGAAAGGTATCACCACCTAAAAGCTGGCTTGTCAACTGGCAACAACATCTAATATGAAGTGACGTTCAACGAAGAATAGTTAAAAATCTCTACGAACTGACTGGCCCATTAGAGGCTAAATCTACTTTTCAAACAGGAAGAATATTTCCAAACTGGTTTGTCCAAAGGAATTACAATCTAAAACTGGTTTGTCCAATGGAAGTAATGATTACTAAAACTTGTTCTCTACACAGCATCATCAACTAATAGTGGGTATCAGTAACATTACCAAACTAGCAAGTCTACTATCAAACCAGCAATGTCAGCTTAATAGTTACATATACAGGTACATAATAACATATGTTAGGATATTTGATTTACATGTCACACGGTGATCTCTATGTTTACTTTATGACTTACTTCCATCTTGTATTCGAGGGTTGTCATTCTAGCTGAATACGTCTAATTTCAAACATTACGAAAACACTTTTTTGTAGTACTAAATACGACACAACTCCTTGACACATGAGTACAAATGTAGCATACTCTGGTTATTTACTTGCGTTGCTTACAAGGGGCTATACTTTCACGAGTAATGTGACTGTGAGTTCATTTGCATACAGTTACAGGTATGTAGTAATGCTTTCGGTACTGTACAGCAGAGCACATACAAATAGTAGTTGTACAGTGATGCAAGCAATCACTCATAAACAGATATATAATAACCATCGTCATAAACCACTACTAGCCTCCTTACGGTAGCCAGGGGTGAACAAATCATTTTGTGAACTCCAGACCAGTGCCTTAAAAAATCCAGTGGTCCTGCTGAAAGAATTGGAGGTCCAAGCTCCCGCTAATGTGAAACATTAAATCTTACCTATGAATCTGTATATTCAGACGACTTTTTAACATAGTTATTAACAGTAAGGTACTGGTCTGACGGACTAGAGAAGGTAAAATTTGTGTGGTCCGCCCAAACAAATTGCTAGTCTCGGACCAAGGACCAGTGGATTTGTTCACCCTTACGGTAGCACTTAACTTCGTTCAGCGGTTGTGTCGTATTTTCTGGAAATCATCTGGTTGAACTCAAATCACCAATGATTTGAACTTGAAGATAACCTAGATCATAGATGTTGACAATTGAATGTTTCTTCCTACTCTAATAGTAGACACGATTTGTCAACTTTGAATAAGAAAGAGGAAGAATGTATTGAAATCTATTGGCTATTTATTGCTGGTATACTTCAACACACTGGCGCGCATACCATAATATCAATAATCACAATCAATCACCAACCTAATCAATCAATCTGACCACAAAATACTAACTGCTTTTAATTTATTACGAGGTTTTAAAGTTAGGCGAAATAAAAAGTATGTTTCCAATAACATGGCCTCAGAAAATAGGGTAGATAGGTCGGGATTTTATTTTATTTTATTCTTTTTTTATTTTGGCGTTTTTAATTGTTTTAATTTTGGAAAAATATTGCTTCCACCCCAAAACAAACAAATTGTCGGTCTGTAATAGTTTGATGAAATATGTAGAGACATCACTGGGGAAAGAAAACATACATGCGTGAAGGTAATGAAGATAAAAAGTTTAATAACTTTTTCTTTTAAACGTTAAAAAAATATTTCGGGTCGACAGCTTAACCTTGGTTGATGGGTTATAGGAAACACACATTTTTTTTTTTAATTTTGCCAGTCCGATAATCAGTTCTAATCACCACCACCCTACTTTAATTTCCTGTTGATCAGCAGATGCACTGAAATGATGACAAAGCAGTAACCCTTATGCTGAGATCTCTTGCTGCTTTACTTGATAACACTTAAAGTCAACATTCTCAGTTTGCTATGATGCATATCAACCACTTGACAACAAAACCTGTAACTTCTATGTCATACTGACAGATCTTTTTACAGTGTATAGCTTGACAAACTACTGACTTGTAGAGGTTAACACCAGTGTATACAAATTATGTGTCACTGAACTTTGCATATTTATTTTAATATCTACAAATGTATACTCCCACGCATGTGCTGCCTTGTTCTATAGTAAAGGAAATATGATATTAAAATACCACAAAAATCTTTTTAAAATGAGATGAAGAAATGACTCGTATCATGTATGTCAACTCCAATTATACAAAATGAAGTGTCACCAAACTTTACATATACATACTTAATTCAAAAGAATATGGATGTTATGAGTCGTTACTCAGTTTCACGCTTGCATATATATGTGTATGAGTGTGTGTGTATATATACACACACATACACACATACACATACAAACACACATACATACACATACACATACACACACACACATACATACACAAACAAACACACACACACACATACATACACAAACAAACACACACACACACATACACAAACAAACACACACACACACACACACACACATACAAATCGTGTTATCCTCCTCCTCTACAGTAAAGGAAATAAAATCTTTATTTCATCACAAAAACACTGCTTAAAACTAAACTATACACTAGCAATAGCATGTATGTGTGAACATACATTACATTAGCGTATCTGTCCACAGCTTCGATTCAGATTACTTATTATCAAACTAATTCACTCGAGTACGTGCCTGTCCACACCAGACCTTAGTAACTGATCATGAACTGATTCAAATTACTTTGATCCGGATTGAAACCACCACCGAGAGGAGGTTTCGATCCGAACCAGTTAATTCAAATTAGATACATATTAGCTACAAGTATGGACAGGTAAATTGAATTGATCCAGATCAGATTTTGCTGTGTGGACAGGTTTGAAGATTGGAATCTGCACTGTCCTGTTATAAAGTTTGAAAAGGAAATGAAAGCTGTATGTATTTATAGTGGGTATAAAATGACAAAAAGGACTATACATCAACAGCTACACTATAATCATATATTATATACTATCAAATGACATGTTTCTTTGTATACTGTATTATCGATGTGAATCCATGCTGTCTGTATTCAAAAGTAAGGAAATGATATTTGTAATTATAAATGTTAACACTAGTTCATGACTAGTTTCTATTTAGATAAATTGTAAACCATCTCAATACTAAGTTTCCACTTGCTTACTACTTCATAACCACGGTTACATCTATTGGTAAGTATATAACTGTTCAAAATTTAATTTTATCCCTCATGGTTAATCACAGCTCCTTTCTAACTCTCTAATATGTGATTCTAAAATGTTATGAAAATATCAATAATAGTAATAGTATTATGTTAGATTTTAATATAGCACTTTCCAACAGTGCTCAAAGTGCTATTACCCTTGGCATGGACCTATAAGAGCACATTCTAACAATTTGACTATCTAATCGTGACTCCTTATCATTTTACAAGCAACTGGATCAAACTATATTTACTGATTTGACAACCCCATCTCCCAATCCCCCATCCCCACCCCAAGAAATTAGCTGTTGTTGAACATCACCCCAATCCCCACCCCTACCTCCAAGAAATTAGCTGTTGTTGAACATCACCCCAACCCCCACCCCTACCTCCAAGAAATTAGCTGTTGTTGAACATCACCCCAACCCCCACCCCTTCCCCCTAGCTATTGTTGACTGATATGTAGTTGTATCATAACATACATAAGTCGATGGAACAGAAACTATGATAATATTAACATATGAAACTAAATTATTTCAGTATAACAGGTTATAATCCCATGAATTATATGTCGGGTTTTCAGTTTTGATTTTAGTTTTATACATTTGATAAATAATTAAAAATTCTAAATGCCACACAGTACATAAGTATTACATATTAATATCACATTCAACTGTCTATATCTACTGTGGACTGTCTACAGTTTTGGAGAACGATATTCACCGTTTTACCCAAGTTGTATTTTTTGGTAAACTTTGATGAGTATTTCAATCAGGTTTTTTCCAAAACATTTACTTTCAATTCATATTTATTTTTCCTCATACTTTTTCTTTAAAAAAAAGACAAATATAATTTTTTTTTACAATGATGTTAACATACTTTAAGGCAAAATGTGTTCTGTATCTTTTTCGTCCTTCTTCACAGCATCTTCTCCCCCCCCCCCCCCCCACGAAAAAGTGCATATAACTAACCAAACAAACAAACAAACAAACTAGGGAAAGAGCTAAATGGAAGCTGTTTCATGAAAACACTTATCATGGATGCTTTGCCGTTTATAAATAAATAATAACAACAGATGTCATTGAAATTAAATGTCACAATTCTAATAAATGATGTCAACAAACAAGATAAAGACATTCATCTTTTTCTCCCTTCTCAACACCCCCCCCCCCCTCCAAAAAATGCACGTCTGACCAAACAAACAAGGGAACTAAATGTTCAGTGAGATGTCATTTTCTGTCACCCCTGAAACCACTGAATTCCTGAAACCACTGAATTTCTACATGTAAGTAAATAACATATGTTTTATCTGATTTAGTGTATAATCTTCAGTACTTTACACTAAACTATTTAAACCAAGTTCCAAGAAAGCTATTCAATACTTAAACACTAAACTTCCTGAGTTCCAGGAAAGCTACCACTTTCAGGTTTAACATCAATAAAACCCAGACTCATCTTGGTGGCTAATAGCTCTACACCATGTGTGTGTGTGTGTGTGTGTGTGTGTGTGTGTGTGCGTGCGTGCGTGCGTGCATGTGTGTGTGTGTATATATATATATATATATATATATATATATATATATATATATATATATATATATATATATATATATATATATATATATATATATATATATATATATATATATATATATATATATATATATGAAAATGATTATGGAAATCTGTTAGTGTATCTAAAGGCAAATCAAAATATATTACATGCTTATTTTAGAGATTTTTGAAAGAGTATTTTAATTAAAATGATAATCTAAATTCATAATTATGAAAATCTAGTAGTCCTACTAGCAACTACAATATCAAATATTAATTATGAGAATAATTATGCTACAAGTTTTTGATAATTATCAAAAATCTATCAAAATTATGATAATCTGCTCGTCCTAACAGCAAATGAAACAGTATTTTAAAATGATAATCTAAATTCATAATTATGAAAATCTGCTAGTCCTTCTAATGGCAAATACAATACAAAAATTACACTGCAAGTATTTGATAATTATCAAATTTATCAAAATTATGAAAATCTGCTAGTCCTAACAGCAAATGAAACAGTATTTTTAAATGATAATCTGAACTCATAACTATGAAAATCTGCTGGTAATGGCAAATACAATATGAATATATTAATTATGAAAATAATTACACTGCAAATATTTGATAATTATCAAATCTAACGAAACTATGATAATCTCAGTCCTTCTAATGGCAAATATAATATAAACATATTATTAATTATTACGCTGCCAATTTCTGATAATTATCAAAACCATCAAAGATTACAAAATTCTGCTGGTACCTTTGAAGTCATCTAATATACAATATAAATACATTATTACATCATTGTCAGTATTCAATACATTTTTGCATAATTAAATAAACTATTATAATTAATAAAAATCTGTTAGTTTTTCTGGATTACATTTACAAATAAAAAAATTATGATATATCTGTTGAGCTGACACGATATATTATGTAAAAACACACAGAGCGTGACAAAAGAGTATTGAAAACATGTGTATCATATTTGACAGTTAATGTAACATACATCAAAATTCAAAATGACCTATTTTTTTCCCAGCATTCCTCTACAATGAGTGTATTGACATCGAGTTCTACACAACAACAGACACACATACAATATGGTGAAATTTTAGTGATAAAAATAAACACTGTCATACGATCCATATATTACAACTGTAATCAACCTTGCGGGTGAAATCGCACCAACAACCAGACTACAGAAGACCACAAAATATACTCCCTAAAATATACCATGTATCAATGAATGAAAATAAGCATATTACGTACATGATTTATGTAAAAAATTCCATATATTTATAGAAGTTATATTTATAGAATGATATAAACTATTATTCAACATAATCTGCCATCCATTAACATCAACATAACGGTTTCCTGAAACTCGTTACAGCCATATGTGAACGGTAAAGATTACCCCAAATTAGCATATGTCTGCCCTCCATGTGTTTTGTCAAATAGTCTAGTCTATCCGGTTATCTAGGACACCACATACTTTCTATTGTCTATACAAAATACATTTTCTTTTGCTCTCCAAAATCAGCCCGTGTTAAATTTTATGTTTGATGCATTCCACTGATACTGGTACAGACCGGTGCGCAAATTGCCTTATACACTGTATCTAATGTTTTAGGAGTGTTGACAGACTCAAAGTCCTGGTCTACTACCAGTAAACATTCACATCATACCTGTTTTGGTCTTTTTCTGGCGCCACATATTTGCCCCTTCAAAACAACTCCTTCCAATTTATGGTACATGTCTCAGTACTTCATCATAGTTTAGATTAAGTAAATTCTTCACCGACTGTTTTTTGTCCAACCACTCAAAAATATGTCCTTGTTCTGAAACCTGGGGGCATTTCAACGGCCCACTACTCAGTATTGCTTTCACAGGTCAAAGGTCAGCTGGGTCAAAGTTCACGGCAAACCCATATTCATCATGCATACCATTCAAACATGGAAACCTAAACTGAGATAAAACACCGCTCAAACATCCTTGCATATAAATAATTCTGACTTTCAGTACACACTATTTTATGACTAGAGACGGTATTAATTATAACTTTTCAAAAATAAGGTTTTTATTGATTTTTTTTCATTTTAAGGTTTTCCTCATTGAAACCATATGTCATATATAAAATGGGGCTAAGGAGTGTTTGTTTTGTCACTGTACAGATCAGCTGACTGGTGAATGTTGACTGTGGAAACTGTTATCAGCTATGCTGAGATAAAAGTAAATAGGGTTACAGCTGCAGTATTAGTCAAGGGTAGTGTTTACATGTTACACACAGCAGGCATTGGACTTCAGTTGACAGTCTTAAATAGCTAACAAATTAATCATTGATTACATCAACACTCTAACTGTTAATGAGGGTTGTCCAAGGACATGGTGATATAGCCATTCTCATAACATGGTCATTTTTCGGTACTGAGAGAAATATACAACTCCTGAAAAAACACTGGTGTGTTTGCTTTAAATGAAGTGAGCTTTTCAGTACTGACAAAAATATTCAACTGGTAAAAAAACACTGGTGTGTTTGCTTGAATGAAGTGAATTTTTCAGTACTGACAGAAATATACCACTCATGAAAAAACACTGGTGCATTTGCTTGAATGAAGTGAGCTTTTCAGTACTGACAAAAACATTCAACTGGTGAAAAAACACAGG
This sequence comes from Glandiceps talaboti, assembly GCF_964340395.1. Lineage (NCBI taxonomy): Eukaryota > Metazoa > Hemichordata > Enteropneusta > Spengelidae > Glandiceps > Glandiceps talaboti. The sequence goes on along the minus strand of NC_135562.1, from coordinate 15,452,465 downwards.
TGCATTTGCTTGAATGAAGTGAGCTAAGGCCTAAAAAAAATCAATTGTTTGGTTGTGATTACCCAACCTCACCTAACTTTTCACTGCCGACCCTAAACTTTTTTTAACGTATTCGAGAAAAAAAATATAATAGTAAAAGTTGTGAAGTCTCACGAGAAATAATGGATGTGGAAACTGACATCAACTTGAAAAGACAATATAAAACTGTTCTTCCAATCTGTAATGGCTGTACATACATCTGATAAAAAGAACTAAACAACATAGAGATCATTTGGAAAACAATGGAAAACCTGAACTAGACACTCACACAGAAAAAAATATATATCCAGTATAATAAAATAAAAAATCTATCTACCCCCACCTATTCTAAAATTGAGCATAATCAGAATCATACAATTTTTTTTTATTAGGCCTAAGGAAAGACTTTATTTAGGCAATAACTAAATTAGGTAGAGACAACAATATAACTGATATGAAATCAACAGGGGGTGTGCCTCTGATCTAATAGGTTCTGGCAATACTTTTATTGGTTTGTTTATATTTGTGGAAGTTACAATGTAACAGTAACAGTCATACTTAACTGTTATAACATGTAGCACTCTATCAGTAAAACAGAGTTATGGGATTCTGACACCCAAGGTCTTTATGCTTTGATAAATTATCAAAACTAATTACATTATGCGTCTCTGCATGAAACTTGTTTCATTCCTGCTTACCACAAGCATGTAAATACACTGGTGTTTGTTTGTGTGTTGTAGTACTTGGAAGCTGTGTCTCCTCAAATGGCAGGCACACTTTAGTGGTATGGATCAAATTGATACAAGCTTGTCATCTACTCGTGTCATTTTTCAGAAATTCTCTGCAGTACACCTTACACAAAGACCAGTCTCCTGGATTTGCTAAATCATCAGTATTTTACAATAAAAGTGGATTTATGGTTGACCATTTCCAGCTATATATATCTGTTTGATCAGTGAATTTTTAATACTGCCAATTCAGCAGTCTGTCAGCGTCTATTGTGTTCTGAATTTGTTATTTAGAGGGGAAAACAAAATTCAAAATCCTCACTACCTTATTCTAGGATTGGGAAAATTTTTTTTAGATAGCAGTTATGACATCAATATATTTGTTTTAGCCTGGAATCCATGCAATGGGGGTTTTGAATTTGTTAATTCCAAATCAAAATTCAAATCACCTGAATTCTAGGCTATATTTGTTTGTGGTATTTTAACAAAATATAATGTGAAATACCACTGTCATGTTTACACTCTGGCAGGAAAAAACACTAGGGAGGGTCAAGTAACAGGAAACAAATAATATTTTTTGTTTGGCCTTCTAGGTATAGGGTCATTGTACTTTGCAGATAAGCGGATAAATTCTTAATATTTAGGTAAAAAAAATTGTGTGGTTCAGATAATACCCATTTCAAAGCAGGGTGGGTAGGTAGGGAATTTTTTATTTTTTAATTATTTTTTCTTCGTTTTTTAAAATTTTTTTTCGTTTTTTTATTCTTTCTTTTTTTTTGGTCTGGAAAAGGTTATTACAATGTATATAGAGGTCAAAGGTCAACAGAGATTTCTCGTCGATGTGTTCGCACTTTTCGTATGATATGCAGATGACCGTTTGTGTTACATTCTGTTCTGCCATGTTGTTTTTTTATCTTAAGACAATAATGTCATCAAATCTCACTATTTCTCTCACGACTTTGCAAAGATTTTCAAATTTATCAATATTTTTTCGAATTACCAGAAAAAAACGCTTAGGGTCGACAGTGAAAAACTAGGTTGGGTTTGGTTATCAGAAGCAAACAATTATTTTTTTTTTTTTGCCTTATCACAAGTACTTGACACTTTTTTTTTTACTGGTACTAATTTTAAACAGCTTTTTTTTTCTCTCTCTCTCTTTTTATCTTGGCCTATCATCCACAAAGTACATCTTTTGAACTGAGGGTCAAACAAGTGACTTATCAACACCATATCATGTTCTTTTTTAATACTTATAGCGAACATTTAAGTTATTATTTTGTAATTTTATATATAGTCTCGTAAAAGGGGCCAGGGGTAATTGTCATCAATGGTAGTACTAGTAGTCCTCAGCATATTTTAATGGCTTTTTGAATTTTTGATTGCATACATCAGTGAAAATGTGAACATTATTTACATGTAGTTCGAACTGAACAATACTAAAATTCAAATTCAATTAATTTTCAATATTACATGACCACGATAGACAAAGTGTACATTCGAACAAAAAAAATGAAAAATTAAGAAGGAAGAAGAAATGAATAGAAAAACAAAGTAATTACGACTATTAGGAGTGGGGTACACATCAGAATGATTTCAGTACAAAAATGGCTTGATTATTTGACTAATTTCACACCATGAGCCAATTTTTTCAAGAAATTTGAATTCAATAGAATGGAGACATCATATCCTATTGCAACATGACGCAATCACATGTGAAGTACAAGTAGAACTGTACATCGATATAAATAGAATATATATACAGAAAGTACATATGGCCAGTTACCATCACAGTATGCCAAACTGTGTCATGGTTACAAAATTACAGATATTGGCAACCGACACAAACGTTCTTAAATGCCACGGTCGGCCGAAATGAAATTCATCATGTGTTTACCAAGTTCTGTGTCTAATTAAAGAGAACAAAATGTACCAAAGTCTACTACTAATGATGTTAGCTCTTTTGCTATGGCACCTGTATGATCTAGTGTATTGTCATATCTAATGACTGACCTTTCATTCTTTATCAGCTAAGATGTCACTGCATCTAGGACATTACAGTATTAACATAACACTTCAACACAACACAACACATTCACTTTTTTTGTATAAAGTAGTGCTTTTGTTCTGGGTTGTGGGTTGGTACAATCTGTAGGAGTTCTCTGTGTTTCACTCAGTATCTTTCCATTGCATCCAGGTACTACTAGCCTTGTCAGAAAAGTGATTCCTGTTCCATACTGTACTGTACCATAGCTGATAATACCAGTATTTGCAATTTCTGAAACTATTCCTACGTCAGCCCTGTCAGAAACCAATACTTACTTTGTACTCCTGGTATATTAACAATAATTTTTATATCAGCAATTTCTAATACCAGCCCTATGGTAGCCCATCAGAAACATGTACATGTACTGTACAGTATTGTACCCTTGTATACTAATAATATTACCAGTTTCTAAAACTAGCAAATGCTAGTCCAGTCTGAAAGCGATTCTTGTGCTGTGTTGTACTAGTCTAGTGCCTATACGGTATCATTACGATTTACACCTCCACTCATGGTTTATATTGTAGTTAGAAACCACTTTGGCATCCAAACTATTCTGTACTGACTACCCTGGTGCACCAAATGTATAAATTTGCCATTTCCAAAACTACCTCAAATGCTAGCCCCAGTCAGAAAACAATTCTTGTGCACTGTACTGTACCCTGGTATACCAATATTTGCTGTTTCTATAATGGTCTATTCAGATCTATGTCAGCTGATGTGACCTTATTATCACAAACTAGGGCATTAATATTAATTAAATCTGGTATCTCACTTGTCAATCTATTTACTTTACAATTATATTACAGTGTGCAATTTTCTGGAAACACGGCAGGTGACAAAAAAAACCTTACTTTTCCTTATTGACAGAAAATTTTCAAGAAAATATGGGAGAAAATGATACTTTATGATGAATGCTTTGGGTTGACACCGTAGTCAATTTTCGTTCTTTTCTGTCTATTCACATTATCAACTTATCGTAAACAACATCAGTTGAATTTTTTTTAGCAAAGTATATGTATCATCACGATATCAGCTTCCATTGCAGTGTTCTTCACATGAAATATCATTACCTTAGCAGATCATCATCAAATCACATAAAAGTACTAATGTTTAATGAAGTGAATTTCAAATTGTCAGAATGTGATCGTTTTGCTTCTCCAAGAAGAATAAAATTATGCAACTGTTGAACTGACAAGACAAGACAAACAGTGTCTTGATGTCATCATATGACCTACATACGTTGTCCATATATACCAGCAAATCAAGTGTCGATAAATTAACCCTTGGACATTTCAGCTATACTTTGATGGAAATCTGATATCTGTTATATTACAAAGTGCAATCGCATTGATGGAAAATAGGACAGATGTACATAAATATCTTGTTTTGGTGTTTTTATCAACCTAGTCTGTTTATATCACAATCTGTGATTTGCTTCAAGCCTCATTAACCCCTTGTGATACAATCAATGTCACCCCAGTAATATAGCACGCCTCTAAAAGGCTGTTTATCTATATAGACATTTACATATTAGCCTGTTTGTAAATTATATGTAAATATCAGTGTTCATCTGAGTAATGAATTGTTCATTTACATAATAACTTCATTTGAATAAAGTGAAATAGTCTGATGTAGCATTATCACTCCTCATTGTGACCAATCAATTTGAATGTTCATTTACATAATGACTTCATTTGAATATAGTCAAATAGTCTGATGTACCATTATCACTCCTCATTGTCACCAATCAATTTGAATGTTCATTTACATAATGACTTCATTTGAATATAGTCAAATAGTCTGATGTAGTGTTATCACTCCTCATTGTGACCAATCAATATAACAAAGTGAAATGCAGCATCTGACATTTGTGCCAGGTTTCATTGAAATAATTGGCACATGCAGTGCATGTCTGAGGTACATGTGATAACGGACACACAGACGCACAGACACATGGATGGAAAGATGCATGCATGGATAAACAGACAGATATACAGACAGACAGACAAAACCTAACATAGAACTTCCCTCCAGGCTTCACCCAGGACTAAATATTGGTCCCTAATTAACATGTAATAGCTCAAGGAATGTTGTTAAACAATTTTCAGTGAATATATCATTGTTTGTCTGATCAAAAAAATAATTCTCCAGTTATATAGCTCATGCATTTTTAAAACCTGATTCTTGACTTAAAACCCCAAGAGGTCACTGTAACCTTGTCACAGCTAACAGTCTAAATGTCTGATAACCATCACTTTACTGCCATCATTAAGCACTCTGTCTATGATAAGAGCTATTCAGCTCAACAAAACACAAGTACCAGAATACTTCTATTGCATGCTAGCATGACAAGTAGTGTTTGGGGGGATGAAGACTACTTGGCATATATACCAACCACTTAGTGTACATACAATCAATGAACAGAACGTCTATGATTATTACTGATGGAAAGAGAAATACAGATTAGATTAAAACCACTCTCTCAGACTGATAGTTCCCACAAGTCTGCAACCTGTACAAGAATACACATAAATGGACACAAATCATAGTAGGAGGGGGTAAGGTACAGACGGGGGGTGTGCAGCCCATGTTCAAAACATCTACCATAATCCACAAACAGACCCATTGTTAAGCATTAAGGATTTCCAGTCACAATCATCTGGTCAATTACCTCTATTCGGATGACGTGAAAGCATTTCTTAAGTATGAAGACGTTTCCCAGGTTAGTGACCCCATGATTAAGGAATTTTTAGATGCAATGTTGGACCCATGGTTAGTGATTTAGTAGTGACCCATTTGGGTGGCATAAACTCTTATACCTATCCGATGAGAACAAATTTACAATTCCCCCCTCCCTCAACTTCGACAACAAACATGGCTTGGTTGTAAAATGTTTCTGCTACATTCAACAAAGTTCTAAATTTATTTATATGAATAAAGATTAATATCATTAAATACAAAATTATCTAATATTAACACTACACTTAATATCCATAAAAAGTATACATCTTCTGTAGTTTGGTTATGTTTTCAATCATGGGGGGGGGGGGGGGGGGGGGGGGGCACAGACATCGAGGAGTTGTTGAAATACATGCCACAAACAAATAAATACCCTGAGCTAATGTGGCAACCAGCATATGAGATGAGGCCCTGGCAATAATGGGTATCATTTTCACTTGCACTTCATGGACGCCAAGCTACCCAGTACTTGGCCACCACAAGTAGGTACACTAAACTATTTGCAATGAAGAATGTTCTATTTCAGAAAGTAAGGGGCCATATTCACCTCAGTTCCCACGGTATTTTTTGTCAAACACTATGGTTTGTTGAATGAGAGATATTTATTATAATAAAGGATGCTATTGTTACAGAGATGATAT
>NC_135562.1:15051295-15068795 GCF_964340395.1 Glandiceps talaboti | reverse complement strand
CTATGAAAATTAGTATGTCGGTCATCCTTTCTTCCCGCCAAAAATTATTTCGTTAAAAAAATTGTTTTCTTCTTTTACTGTTTGGGTTAGCACGACTTTATTTTAGAAAAAAAAACATCAAAGGTAGCTTCATTTTTGGATTAATGTCAACGTTTTAGTTGAAAACGACTACCTATGGGTGATTTTTTTACGAAAAATATTTGAATAGATAATTTACATAAAAATTTCTGAGGACGATAAATCGTTAAGTAACTCGCAAACTTGGCAATTCGTATCACTGGAATTTTGGACGTATTAGATGAAGACATATGTGATCAAACCGAGTTCTGTCGACAAACTTCGTCAATCTTCGGCATGTGGAAGTATGGTAGTGAAAAACTCTGAACGGAAAATGGAGATGTTGCTTTTATTATTTGATGTAAAATTACGACTCGCTTTTAAACGCTGAACATGAAATGGTATGAGAATGTATCATAAGTTATTAACATTCTCGGAACACTATCGAAAAAAAGATCAAACTGCCGTGGGAAAAAAACTGAGAGAGAATTCCATAAATGAACAAGAACACAATAAGAAGTAATATCGTACTTTTTTTAACTGCAGGGACATGAATAGGCGAAGATGTGTAGTGAATGTGTCATTAATTTTACCGACTCTTCCCCGTGGAGTGCAATCTGCTGGCAACAGTCCCAAGAACTCAACAGAGTCACCAAGGCGCGTTTTTTTTCGTTAGAAGCCTATATCTTCAAACGTGTGTTTCACTAACATGGCGATGTGTTATTTTCCGTTGAATTGAAATGAGACTCTCTAAAGAACATTTTTTTCCTTCAAATTAACATTGTGAATGAAATATTCAAGAAAGTATATTAATAATAAGTGTACATTTTTATTTTTTAATAAATAAGAAGTGACCACAAAGAGAGTGAATATTAAATATAAAATACTGACATTTTTAGACAATACTAGATGAAATTGTTTGAGTTATTTTTAGTATTGTTTGTACGATTCGCATTGCAAGATCTGTTGATTCTTTCATTTTTTAAATATAATCCTCTTCAGTTATGGGTTTTTAATCTTAGTCTTCATATTTGTGTATCGTATTTTGAAGATAATACGTTGACCATCAAATTTGAAATGCTATTTGTGACCTTCACTCTTGGAACATTTATTTTAGTAAATCTTGTCTTTTTTCCCGTGTCTTTGTTTTATCATACTTTTTCGCCCTATTGCAGCCCATTGCTGGTTGCCATCCAATGGCTCTGTCTGATACAACCATGCAGAAACAGCACATACTAGACTTAAAGGTAGCAGGAATGAATAAATATAGTTTCTCGCGACATTTTGTCGAAAAATTTGTGTGGTTTCGATCGCGATTACGCTCAATTTTAGAATAGATGGGGTAGGTCGATTTTTTATTTTATTTTATTATATTTTTTTTTTCTGTGTGAGTGTCTAGTTCAGATTTTCCATTGTTTCCCAAATGGTCTCTCTGTGTTGTTTGTTGTTTATTTCTTCTTATCAGATGTACATCCATTACAGATTGGAAGAACAGTTTTATTTTGTCTGTTTAAGGTGATGTCAGTTTCCTCATCCACTATTTCTTGTGAGACTTCACAATTTTCGCGATTTTATAATTTCTTTATCGAATACGTAAAAAATGTTTATGGTCCGAGTCGGCATTGAAAAGCTAGGTACTAGGTGGGGGGGGGGGGGTTTCAGGTAACCGGAACCAAACACTTATTTTTTTTAGGCCTAAATGTGCCACATATAGACATCAAAATGGAGACATCAAAACATTGGCGCCCACATGTCTGCGTCTAGCTGCAGTACGTTTAAAATGTTTAATTAATTGAGACAAAATGTAGCAAGAAATTGCGATCTGTCTATCTTAAAAATGTGGAATGTGAAGTAACGGTTCCTAATGGTTTCTGCCTGGTTGTATCAAACAGTGCCGGTGAACACTAACCTGCAACAGGGTGTATATATATTTTAGTCTGCTGTACAATACACTGAGAAGTAATAGTGGTGAGTTATTTTAAGAAAATATTGATGATGATGATGATGATGATAATAATAATAATAAATAAAAATATATTCAACCCTAGATTTCATTGTTGATAAAATGAATATCATTGTATGTAGTGAAAAAAAACAAGAATCTCTCCGCTGTAAGCAAGTTAGCATAGCACACATAACCCGAAAGCCTGTTGCGGATACTCAGCAGCGATCTCAATTAAAATAACATCACCCCAATGGCTATCTCTCATGGTAATTTCATCAAAAATTTCTGGTTTTTAAGTCACTCAGGCAAAAAATGAACGGGGGAGTAAAATGAAAATTAGAAATTAGCACCAACAGCGGTCGGTGTTCTTTCTGATGATTGGCTAAGGGTGAAATGTAAATTTTATAAGGGTACACATTACGGAAATAAAATGGGAAAATTTGTCGATTGTAATAAAAATGGATATGAAGTATGAACATCAATTACAGTAACTACGCCAGCCCTAGAGCTGAACGAACTAGGAATATGAGCTATTTCCCTTTTTGGTATATATCATAATACGTTAGTCATTTTGCCTCTAACTTGAACTTTACGCGCCAAAACTGGCAGTGACATACATTGTATTTTAACTGACACTTTCTGTCACGGTTGATTCCTGAGCGCAAGACACGTAAATGAGAGGGAATGTAACTTCCAAGAAATGTTTATGGAATTGGATGGTGGTGATCGTGGTGGGGTTATGATGCCCAAAGACTGTTTTCATGGAATCAGAAGGGGATGAGATGTCCAAGGAGTGTTTGCCTGGAATTAGAGGGGGATATGATGTCCAAAGAGTGTTTTTAAGGAATTAGAGGAGTGAATATAATGTCTTAAGGAAAGCTTGGTGTGCAGGGAATTACAAGTCTCTGCAGGGAATTATAACTCTTTGCATCGTCAATTCAGGTATAAACTTTGGATAGAAGTTCTTACATGCATAATATGCAGTCATTAGAGTCTACGGTACTTTACAAGTTACACCACGGGCAATTCTGGAATCCACAAATAAAAAACGAACAAGTCACACTAGTTACGTACACTAGAATTACAAATTCTTATCAAATTCTGTCACCTTTTGCACATAAAAAATTCTAACTTTCCTTACAGGGGTAAAATATCCGGAATAGAGGATGAAGAACTAGGGACTCTCTGTTCCTTTATTCATCACTTTACTGAGGGAAAGGCCAGCTTAGTGTAAATCAGGATTAGGACTACCGAACTCTTCCCAAAAGGATTGGAAATGACTATCAGGTACGAACTCCCTGACATTTTTCGTTAGGTTTAGCACTTCAACCGATGAAGGCGACGAAGATAGTCTGGAAGCCGATCATTCATTATATATTATTCATGGTGTCGACGTGTTTGATGAATTCTCCGCGGACATTTTCGTTTTTTTGAACAGCGGTATGTTACCGTGTAAAGGGAATATACCCATCTATAGATGCGTAAATCAACTGATAAGATATACACACTCTGCGTCCATCCCCCCTTCTACAGATTGGATTTTTGACAACCGTTCCGGGCAGTAGATCGTATAGCAAGTTAACAAGCGACCTGAGAATGTCGGAAACAACAACGGTGAGATACAAGGAGGGAGGCTGTCGCCAAGTCATATACATATCATAATTGTCATTTTATGGTCAACGGATCAATTCATGTCTGGTATTTACAGCAGAAGCGTTTATCAAATTGAACGTTATCTGACTCGTCAAAATGCTCACATTGTTACTCACATTGCTACATTTTATTGTCTGACTCCACAAAATTCGAACATTGCTACATTCTACCGCCTGGCTGGTCAAAATTGTAAATACTGTTGTTACATTTTAATCTTTTTTTTAGGATGCCGGTAACCTTTAGTGGTTATTTCCGGAAAGTAACTTGTTACAATGTATATGATTTAGCGACAATCTGCTAAGATAACGGGAGCTCACACAATTTAGATGTAGTAATATTAGTAAACGTGGCGATAAAATGTAGCAAAGTTGGGAAGATTTTTGTTTCAAGTTAACTTGCATATATTATAAATGGACTGAATCTGTAATGTTTGACGTTTCACGATACTCTTTTCAATCCTTTTATAGTGACTTCATTTTCTTTTTTCTACCTGCCAAGATATTTTCAACCATTCCTTGACAGACATTTTTTGCAATCCCTTTATCCATATAATTGTAACGTTAGGGTGACTAGTTTCCACACTTGTAGAACATAAAATAATTTTTTTTAAACTCATACCTGTCAAACATTTTTTTATGTCTTGAGTTCGTTAGCATATGTTCCCCATTTTTGGTTTATTTCAAAACACCCCTCCCATTCCCCCTCCCAATATCAAATGTGTAGTCCTTATATAAAAACTTAGGATGTATATTTCAAAAAAGAAGTATCCTGTTTTATTTCAGGTTGTCGACACTCAAATGTTTCGAGCAAGGATATTTTCTTCTAGAAATTAAAATTCAACTGTGTCAGCTATTGCAGTACTGTCCCAAACACAAACTTGAAAACAAAAAAAACCTAGAATATTTCTATTTGAAATTCAAATTTAGCACGTGGTACAAATTTAATATGCAAAGTGCTACAATTTTTTTACCCTATGTTAAATTTGCATTGGGGTAACTAATTTTCTTTTAGACAGACAGTACGAAAATCTGGATCGTTCTCATCTTATGAAAGTCGCTTAATCCATAAAGAGTTTTTTTTTCATTGTAGATATATTTTCTGATCAAACTTAAAGATGTTTCCGCCGAAAAATTTAAAGAACCAATAATGATTCATGACTATATAATTTCAATCTAATAACTCATTTGTCATGTACATTAATTTTTGTATTGTAACTATAGCAACCAAACTTTGAAAACGTTCACATTAACATATATACGCTGACACAGTGGCCAGCAAAATAGTATAAAACAAATCGATCGTTTAATGATGTAAAATCACATATTTTAGACATCTTACTCACCAAGTTACTAGAACAAGTATGCGTGTTTTTTTTAAAATTCAAAATGACATTCCTTTGAGTTTTGAACAATGCTTAATATTTTATGTTTCTAGCGGTTTAGATACTCTGCTAACCAAATTATTTCGATACAGTCTATTTTTCAAAATTGCAAGTTCAATTAAGTTTGACATCATGGCAATGGTAATTTTTCATAACTATGATTTTTTTTCCAGAATTGTAGACATATTTCGAACGAAAATTTTTGGATCACAATTCATTGAATGTTTGTAATGTTCTTCAACTCACAACGTCATTTTAGTCTAACATCGTGGCAATGGTCCATATATTTAACCGGATGTATAAATAATTTGCTATTTTTCTCGTAATTTTACAAACCGATAATTTTTGATAGTTATATTTTTTTCAGAACTTTAGACACATTTCTAACCAAATTGTTTAATTACAAGTTAGTTATTATGTTTGCACTTTTTTTTCATGGGAATGGTTCATACATGCAACTGTTTTGTAGACAATTGTGGATGGATATGCTGTTTTTTCTCCAAAATTCCTAAATTATTTGAACAAAAAATCTTGTATTGTTGTAATTTTTTCAAAATCGCGATTCCATTTTAGATTGAAATCATGATAATAGTCTGTATATATGACTGTAAGTCACTATTTTTGTAAAATATCGCAAGTTACACACAAAAATGAATAAAAATGGAATTTGTTATCGTTCGAAAGTGACGATCGCGCCGATATGGTTTCCAATTATCTCCATGCAATATAGTCATACGGCAGAATAATGTAGATTAACTCAACTTTCTCTGGATCCCCTACAACAAACAGTCCTAAAGAAGTTTAGATAAGACATTTCTTAACTCCCCCTGATTCTGATCATAACATGTCAATTTCACCGCGAAAGATGATGATATCAACACCTTCTATCTTATCACCTAAATGTATATTAGCTCTAAAAGGCTTTTACTTGATAAAATGAAGCCATCTCCCCTACAGTGTTGCCATGGATACAAATTGTTACACAGAATGCAACATAAATAGACGACAAGAGACAGTCATAAAACGAAACTAATCATTTTACTTAAAAACCTCATTTTTAACAAAAATGCTTTATATTCTTGTGTGATTTCCACTTATTTCCAATTTACCGTCAAACCGACATATTACTACTACTGCTGCATTTTATGTTACCATGACAATTTAGTAATCAAAGTTCGTAATATGTTCTGATCGTAAAGGATAAAACAGTAAACCATAAATTTGTATTTTCTTTGATGCTTTCTTCTGACTTAACCTTCTCGTCTGCTATTTTTACCGCCAAATTTACTCAATTAATATTAATGTTTTATTTTGTGCAAGTTTACCTCGTTTTGGTCAACTGTGTTTATAAATCGTTGTAGTAATTTCTTGTGCTTGTTATCGTGGTTTTAAATTCACATTTCTTCAATTTTTCCAGCAAAAATGATTTCCATATGACGTGATTGTTATCATGATCCCAACCACACAAATGGTGCTGATTAGACAGAGAAAATTCGACGTGTGCGTTTTTATTTGCTAATTTCTATTCGTATATTTCAATGTTCATGTGAGACAATCGGGTTTTTTTTTATAGTCTTGGAGCAAAAACACTTATTATCTGGTGCAAGTCACGATATAAAATATAGCCTAAAATGATGGCTCACAATTTGAAGCAAATCTCCCAGCGTTAAACTGATTAAAACAGGTGGCAGGCTGACCGCCGACAGCTACCTACAACAAGACCGTTGATTGGATGCTTAACTGCCACGTTTACAAAACAAGTTGGTGTGAACTAATCAGAGAGATCAAAACAAAACAAGTGCAACAACAACAATATCTTGTTCGAAGAAAATTCGTACAATTTGCATTACGTTAAAAAAATAATAACTTTCGTGATAAACGACATCCAGAAATTAAAGTAGAATATTGCAGTTAACTCCGAAGAATTTTAAACACGTGATGTGTAACATTTCGTTACGACTTTCGACGCGGTGCACAACCCCGTTCAATATTTTTTCTACGTGTTGATGTAAAAGGAAGGTTTTTTTACAACGATGTGGGAACTTTCTTTTCTGACGTCTTTGTCCAAAGCCTTTTTAATAACCCTTTTAGCGAATTGATTACAAGAGAGGTCCAGCCTCTCGTCGGCATAGTACAAACGTGTTCATAGTGCTCATGGCGACAGAATGATCCTCTCTTCATCTATATTTCAAAGGTGAATCAGGAAAGGACGTGTACAATAAAAACGAAAGAAAAGGAACCGAATTCACACGTGCTATTTTTGACACTGAGATTTGTTGATAGTTATAAGACAATTTTCTTCCAAAAGCATTGGTGGATTTATCGCAGTGGCTTCCTTGAGGCTCCGGTTTTTGTGTACTTGATCGTGCCCCAAGCCCGATTTTTGATATCGTTTTTTAGAGCAAAGCATGATGGGTAGTCAACACTGCGAGGAGATTTTTTTTTCTCAAAAGAACCGAGCAGGAGAACAGCCTAAAACACGAATCTTTCGGCGACGTTTGAAGGTACCCAAGGACAGTGTGTTTAGAATCATGATAAAAGGCAGATATAGCTCTAGGAATCAAAGTAATTCGACTATCAAACATCAGCTTTTTGGGACTTCTTGCAGAGTAAAGTGATCCTTCCCTCATTAGGTACATGGCCGATTGTTACACAGATGACCGTACTCACACAGAAACTAGACTTTTAGACTTTCTTTGCGTTAGTGGACAACAACCAGCGTTTTCGGTATTAACTTATAGAGCCTACAGAAACAAGATACTATTTTTTTTCAGGGGGACAACTCTTGAGAAAACATGCGGGAGGAGGAGGCGCCACTGAGCGAATCAAATTCAAACGACCGTTATAATGAAATAAATGTAAGTTACTAAAAGGCTTTACCATGAGTTGAGTATCACTTTTTTATCATGTTTATGATTTACACCAAAGAATTTTATACGAGTCATGGTATAGCTCTCACTTGTCGGAGCTTTCAATGTGTGAAGAAAAGAATACCTTGACCCGAAATACAGACAAACAGAGAAGGAGAGAGAGAGAGAGAGAGAGAGAGAGAGAGAGAGAGAGAGAGAGAGAGAGAGAGAGAGAGAGAGAGAGAGAGAGAGAGAGAGAGAGAGAGAGAGAGAGAGAGAGAGAGAGATAGAGAGAGAGAGACAGAGAGAGAGAGACAGAGAGACAGACAGACAGAGAGACAGACAGACAGACAGAGAGAGAGAGAGAGGGAGAGAGAGACAGAGAGAGAGACAGAGAGACAGAGAGAGAGAGACAGAGAGAGAGAGGGGGAGGGAGAGGGGGAGGGGGAGAGAGTGAGTGAGAAAGAGAGAGGGAGACAGAGAGGGAGACAGAGGGAGAGAGAGGGGGAGGGGAGGGAGGGAAGTAGGGACACAAAGAGAGACAGAGACAGAGACTGGGACAGAGTCAGAGAGAGACAGAGAGAGGGGAGACAGATATACATACATACATACATACATACATACATACATACATACAGACAGACAGACAGACAGACAGATAGACAGACAGACAAAGATAGACAGACAGACAGACAGAGACAGACAAAGAGACAGAGATAGAGACAGAGACAGAGACAGGGGTTTTGCATTTATATAACTGTACACATTATATGGTACAATAAATCTTATCAAATTTGAGTCCGCATCTAAAAATCAGCACTTCAACTGAATCACGTTTTCAACCTGTTAATGTAATATTTATAGGTAAATATTGACCTTTCATTGATATATACAATGTTTAATTATTGGTATTTTAACAATTTTCAGTGGAAAAAAGTATTTTTGGTTGTGTGATCGAAATTTATTTGCAACAAAGCTAGTGCAGAAGTGTTAATAAATGTTAATCACTAATCAGCGGTGCGGAGCAAACTATTCAACAACAAACGAACGAACAGACGGTTGTCTGCAGCAAAAAAAAAATTGTTGTCTGAAATTCATGTTTGTTTTCAATGAAGGACGAACTTGCCGAATTTATGTGTTATTTTTACCAGCATACATTTTCCTTTGACGATACATCTCTCCCCAACATTTGGCCACATTAAAAAAGTTATGATTGTAAATTCACTTATTGTGACTGCAATTTAATTTTTGTTAAATTCTAACTCTTTTCGTAACTCAAAGTTTTTGTTGTAGGCCTACTGAAACTTTCTGATTCAAGTCGACTTTTCAGAAAGCACAGAAACAATCCTTCTTTGTAATAATGATGAAGTAATGATATGCCCCAGTGTTGTTTAAAGGGCCACAGGCTGAGCTTAGACGGTTTTTGGACGCAATTTTTTCTTGCCTACGAAGTGTTACGTATCGTATTCTACTTATTGAAGCACACTCATTCGTTACTTGCTACTGGTATAACTCAATCCTGGTATTTAGACATAATATATGAAAGATTTGATGACATAATTGTTGGTACGTATAAAAAAATCTGAGGAAATCCCTGTCATCACATGAACAACGTATGAGTTGGATGGTTGGTAAAAAGTGACACGTCACGCGAATCGTTGTAAACATTATATTTGATTAGTTTTATGTAAGGTATTTTGTTTACTAACCAAAGTAAAAACCGTCTAAACTCAGCCTGTGCCCCTTTAAATTATGGTCGTTCAGATGATTCAATGATTTCGTAAAAGTATGATTTGAAAACATTTCAGTGCAAAAGTAAACGTGCATTTTTTTGTCATTCGTGAAATTGGTTTACACTATCACAGAAACTAACAACTAATAGTTTATTCACCCTCTCAGCACTAGGCGTAGGTATTGATAATCTGACAATATTAATCGGATTGCGCCTTTTTTTATGAGATCGTTTGCAACATAATTCTTTTTAACCAAAACATTTGATCTACATTCATTGATGAAGACTATTTTTATAACCTTTGTCCAAAATAAATTCAATTTGTGCAAAAAAAAAAGTTACAAAAAGAGAGAAAATGTTATCAAATTTTTACCCGGGAAGATATCGGGAAAATTGATCTGATATCATGAATAGCCTTGAACTAATTCTAGAATATTCTAAATCTTTGCCAAAAGTTTAAATTACAAAAGTGAGAAAGTTAAATTTCACAATTTTAGCTAGAGAATATATTATCGGGAAAATGTTGACTTGAACTAATTGATAAGGACTACTCCTCCAACTCAGTTCCAGAATAAAGTTAATTTGTACTAAAAACTTACAAAAAACTGACAAAATGTTGTCAAACACTTTTTTGCGGAAAGTATAGAATGGGAAGTATCGTTTGTACTGAAGGAACCACATACAGTGTATGTTACATACACGTTCATTAATTCAACACGTATTTACAATGGTAAGGACTTAGTACATAGACCGACAATCCGATTTTTGCCGCCTTTTGTTTAAAAAGATATGACGCTGGATTGATAGTATCAAATAACAGAATAAAATCCACGATTTTGTAGTTACATATGACTAAATCTGTAACGATAATAGTGTATAAGTGTAGCGCATATTGAATTATTGAAATTCACCACTACTAAATATTGCACATAACATTATTATTACATGTTATACAAAGAAGATAGTCTCTACATAATACTGTGTATTCTCAATTCATCACAGATATGTGCCGTTCAATTTCCGACTTGAAAATTCAGGGAGGAAGGGAGAGGGGGAGAGAGAAAGGGAGAGAGAAAGAGAGCGAGAGAGAGAGAGAGAGAGAGAGAGAGAGAGAGAGAGAGAGAGAGAGAGAGAGAGAGAGAGAGAGAGACAGAAAGACAGACAGACAGACAGACATACAGACAGACAGAAAGACAGACAGACAGACAGACAGACAGACAGACAGACAGACAGGCAGGCAGGCAGGCAGGCAGACAGACAAACAGACAGAGCAAGAGATAGACAGACAGAGACAGACAGACAGACAGACAGACAGACAGACAGACAGACAGACAGACAAAGAGACAGCGACACAGGCAGACAGACAGACAGACAGACAGACAGACAGACAGACAGACAGACAGACAGACAGACAGACAGACAGACATATGTAACCAGAGAGAGACGGATGCTAGACAGACAGAAAGACAGGCAGACAGAGACAGAGTGAGAGAGAGGCAGAGAGAGACAGACAGACAGACAGACAGACAGACAGACAGACAGACAGACAAATAGACAGACAGACAGACAGACAGACAGACAGACAGACAGACAGATGTAACCAGAGAGAGATAGATGCAAGAAAGACAGACAGACAGACAGACAGACAGACAGACAGACAGACAGACAGACAGACAGACAGACAGACAGACAGACAGACAGACAGGCAGGCAGGCAGGCAGGCAGGCAGGCAGGCAGGCAGACAGACAGACAGACAGACAGACAGACAGACAGACAGACAGACAGACAGACAGACAGACAAAGCAGATGTAACCAGAGAGAGACGGATGTTACTTCAAATTTGAGAAAGAGAGTTACTTATTGATTTAACATTGCAAAGGTTTTCGCGCCACTTTCAACCCATAGTTCATACAACTGTTACTACCTTAAGGTATTATACAGTTCCCGACTTTTTCTAAAAGCCTGAATATTCTTCGCGACATGTAGTACTGAATAAATTGCATATGTTACCCACGAGTGCACACCTTATTTGAGTCAAGTAAAAAATCTCAAACATGGTAAATATGTAGGCTCAACTCTCAAGTTCACCATATCTTAACAATTCAAGCTCTGAAATATTTTACCCAGGGACCTTCACAGCCGAGTACCAGAGACCTGATTCGAAACATTTCATTTGAAGCATTTTGAGAACATTTAGTCACTATAAACATTTTTTAACAGAGATTCAGTCACGAAGATGATTTCTATGATCCGGGGCTAAAATGAAACCAAAGCGTGTCAAAAATTTTCGAAAAACAACAGATATCTGAAAATGCAAATTTTCGTTCGAACTCAGACCAACATTAAGTCACTGTAAACAGTTTTTTGATACAAAATCATTCACGGAGATGATTTATATGATCCGTTGCTAAAATGAAACCTAAGTGTCGTAAAATGGCAATAATCTGAGAATGTGAATTTTCGTTCAGACTCAAATTATGGCGGGAAAGCTTTCGGATGTCGTGCACATTTGACGAAATTTGTCCCCTTCATCTGATTTTCTTTGAAATATATTCCTACAAGGTAAATGCTTGAACTTTTATCAATCGGGTTCTTGAGACCTATAGTAAGGTATGATGAATCAGGTTAACCGACTTTAGCATTTCAATCACATTCGCTGTTTTTCGTGTCTTCAAGCCAAACTAAATTAGGGTCAAATGTTTCAAATTGGTGGACCGGTATAACGTACATCAAAGAGGCTTGATTGGCATGTCAATGTATATTTCATGAGGCTTGCTGTCAGAAGACCTACAGTGCCTATGGTCTTGATTTTTTTCCTTGATTTGACCAAAAATTCACGTCTACTGGTAGGAAGCCTGTTAATGTTTTCACAAAGTGTCTTGATCCAGAAGGAGAAATGTCGGCTCAGTGTTGTGCACGACAGTACGAAGTTTGGGAGTTTATCACACACCTATTACACTTTAATGTAGCCTTAATAGATATCTGAAGTAGTGGATGAAAATATAACATATAATTGACAATGGAAAAGGTAGACTGATATTGGTAGTTTCAAACACACAACAACATCCCCCTCAACATATACATACGCACCCACTCTTTCCCTCCCTCTCACTCCCGCTCTATGTGTATGTATGTATGTATGTATGTATGTATGTATGTATGTATGTATGTATGTATGTATGTATGTATGTATGTATGTATGTGTGTACATACACACATATACATGTACAGTATGCTTACATACATACATACATACATACATACATACATACATACATACATACATACATACATACATACATACATACATACATACGTCCCTTAAAATTCAGTGCAAGGCTCAACCATACAATAAAAGTAACTTTGAATATATACTAGATTAAAGGGATAAAGTCTGTAACTTTACTGGCTTATTTAGTTGATTTGTTAAATTGCATTATGAAATATTCATATCGGTCCAACTACTTACACTCATCGAATCAACGGGTATAGGTCTGATTAAGTATTTATACAAAATGACATTATAACATAATTTTGTAGATACCCCAAATATAAAAAACAAAACAAAACAAAACATCCAAAACCACCACATGCTAGTTTCCAAGCTTCTGTGTAGTAAACTAAATGGCAATCACGATGTCAACGTACGACCAATAATTTGTTACAGCGAAAATCACGAAAGGCGAAACAAAACGTTGTCTGTGTCTTCAAAAAACCTGACTAACATTGCTAAATGTAGCAATGATGGTGAATTGTTTGTCGTGCCAGACAATTGAAGAACCACTGGTTTTTATATATTTATTTGAGACAGACGATAAAATGTAGCAATATTATAGTAAGAATTTTTTCGAGCTGGGCGACAAATTGTTTCAGGTTTCGTGATTTTAACTGCAGTTTGTCGTATACAAAATATACAAGTAGAAAATGTGCTTTGAATGTAGATTAAAGGAACACACACTCTTGCTAGATTCTGGCATTTTTCCCGCGTTATTTTTGTTCCACGAAGAAAAATCAATATTGCACTAACTGAAACTTGATTAATTTTCGGTAATTATGAAATCTGTAGCACTCCCGCTCATTTCGACTAAAAAATCTCAGACTACCAAACAATCAAATGAATGATTGGTTGAATGACGTAATTTTTTAGAGCACCCAAACTCAGGATCGTAGAGAAATTTGCATATATCTACCAAGGATACTTCAAATAGATTTCAAAGTGACACACAAATACGTGATGAGTTTAAGGTAATAAGTAATTCATATTTACATAAAAAATAATGTCTCAATTCAACTGGTCGTGTCTTCACGACAGTGGAAGATCAAATACGCTAAATATACATCGATATACTAGTATGAAAATATGATCTTGAATTTCATCATCTCTAAAACAAATTACCAATCGAGTTTCTTAAAGAATACAACCCCGCCTCCAAGACAGATCTACGAATGATAATTTCTAGAAAACAAAACGTACCTGATATAAAGATAAAAACGCTCCCAGTTGTAGTCACGCGGGAATTTGTTTAGGGTATATGTAGTCTGCTGCTGCGAACTAAAATTCAGGCGCGCCCTGCGTAGATATAATGTCTCGTATATGTTAGACTGAACTTTCCTAAGGACAGACTGATGAACACATGTTACACAATTTTTTTTTTCGAAAAAAAAGCTGACACTTGTGTTCCTCTTTAACCCGGTGAAATCTAACGATCGTAATTTTTTTTGACAATAGTTTATTTATTACAATTCTGAACGGTCTACTTTCTCAAGTATCAACCGCTACGAATTTTGCACTCCCACGGTTTGATCAAAGACTCTTGACGTCCGAGAAAAAAATATCAGCGGATGTATGCACTATTCATTACTTCCTTCACAGGTAGATCTTCAAATACGAAAGATGATATTCATAGGAAAACAGGGGTTTTTGAAATATTAAAAGACTTGATGTCTGAGGATACTTGCAACCGAACTCAAAATGTGACCTATGACCTTTGAACTGTTGAGATGAGGTCACAACTACAGTGTCACGAATTTTCTTTTCATAATGTGATAACTTTTCAAAACCTTATCTTAATTGAAATGTTTGGACTTGTGACGCACTCTTCAGAATGACTTGGTGGAATCGTCACAACTTTGAAGGCGCCTCTGTAGGCACTTTGTCGGAATATAGAAGTTATTCAATAAAGCGAACAACGTTTATTATTGTACGTACAGGAAGTGATTTCTTAAATACACTTTGTGAACACAAGAAATCACCAAGAGCCAGACAGACAGACAGACGGACGGACGGGCGGACAGAGACAGACAGTTAGACAGACAGTTAGACAGTTAGACAGACAGAGAGACAGAGAGACAGACAGACAGACAGACAGACAGACACACAGACAGACACACAGACAGAATATTGACTTCTCTCATACCTTGTCTAGCCTGTTCATACGTTCAATGTAATCATGCATGATGGTACTACAATTCACTTTATTTTTTCAAAGTAGAGAAATATAGTTCAGTTATTTTATTAAATTTTATTAATGTTCCAGAATAAATATCCCTTTCTCATCCACACGACCATTTTAGTCAACTTGAATTCTTTGACCGAGAACATCAATAAGCCGTGCTCTAGAAATGAGTGAACGGCAATCAACTCACTCGGTGAACATGCCGAATTTAGGATTTAGCCTTGCAAACTCAGTGCCCGGAGAGAAGTCAACCACCTGCCCGGAGAGAAGTCAACCACCTGCCCGGAAAGAAGTCAACCACCTGCCCGGAGAGAAGTCAAGCAACATGTATTTGCCTTGCAGTCTACCAATCGTTTTACTATCTGTATGCATGCTAAGATACCTACATTTGTACCTGTCAGCCAAAAAAAAACCTGTAATGATTTCCCTACAAAACATCTGTCGCCATGAAATCAAAAGTTACATGAACACACCTGAAGGTCCGACCACCTATACGTACCCGCTGAAAGCCAGACTCAAATCTCACCAGGTTTTGGCTTGTCTGTCAGCGATTAGTCTGTACACAAAATGTGCGGATTTTCAGTGACGCCATTTATATTAAAACCACTACAAATCTGTCCCAGTATTTGTTTCTCTCTGACGTACACAACATTTTACACTAATTCATGTCCTATCTGTTCATCAATCAAATCTAATTCATTGCAGCAATCTTGATGCAGCGAAAATCAAACGGCATAACACCACCACCACCACCACCACCACCACCACCACCACCACCACCACCACCACCACCACCACCACCACCACCACCACCACCTCCCCATCCCCCATCCTGGTGAATGCAACTTTGGGATCAATTTCCCTAAAAATCTAAGTTCAGCAGATCTCTCAAAACGTTGTGATATGAAAGTTTCTTTCTTTCGAAAAAATAAAATAAAGTCAATCTTCTGGGTTTTCAATAAATCGACAGTTTTGTATTTTCCAAACTATTAACATACACCGGTTGTTCTAAATGAAGTAAATATAATTTGACCTCGTAATTAAAATGTACATAGTGTCCACTGATTGTTTATCTGGATTTTACGTAAGAATATGTTTGAGTTTTCTTGCCACGAGCAAGATTTAAAATATAACGGCATATTCGGAAGTTTCAGATTGTTATTTCAGTGGCGAATACTATGTTAAACAACATCCATTCACACAATACATGGTCCATCACTGCACTCGTTATAACAATATTGGATCGTCAAAACCCCTCAAATAGAAAAAAGTACCACTAAGATCTAATAAAAAAAAGTTGTTTGGTTCCGGTTACCCAACCCCACCTAGTTTTTCACGCCGCCCCTCAACGTTTTTTTTACGTATTCGAGAAAATAAACTAAAATCGCGAGAATCGTGAAGTCTAGTGGATGCGGAACTAAAAAAGTCAACATAAAACTGTTCTTCCAATCTGTAATGGTTGTACATCTGATGAGAAGAAACCAACAACACAGAGACCACATGGAAAACAACGGAAACCATAACTACCTGAACTAGACACTCACATAATGTAAAAAACAAAATGAAATAAAAAATCTACCTACCCCACATATTCTCAAATTGAATGAAATCGGAACCACACAATCTTTTTTTTTACGCCTAAAGAAAAATAAAAAAAATGTTTCTTTTTTGCCCCCGATAGCATGACTTCAGAGAATAATGGAGTAGGCAGGTTGGAGGCTTGTTTTATCTTTATTTTTATTTTGTTAAGAAATACTTCGCCGCAAAGACAAGATACTCGTTGGTCACAATACTTCTGTGATGGTTTTGATGAAGATGTACAAGAAAGAAGTAAATGAAGACAATGGTATAACAAATATGTGACGTAGATAAACGTCACACAATATGCAGACTGTAAACGCAACATGGTTTCTTTATTGACCAAGAAAGTTTCCACAGAAATAGAAGTGTCTTCCTGACATTTTACCTTTTTTTGTAAAATGATAAGGATCGGTCGTGTTATCAGAAACACACAATTTGTTTTATTTGGCCTAAGCTTTCGTCATCCGGGTATTTTTATGACGTCATCCTATACATTTAAATAACCGACACCCCATAACACATTTCTATTCGTCACCCAAGGTAGACGAGATTATAACCTTTATGAATTTTGAAAGAACACAAAGCGTAGATTTTGTGAAAACAAGCAAAATTCCAACCCTTAAGCTCTAAGAAAAAGCACAGATTTAATAATTTTCACGCAGAGCCTTTGATGACAAATATAAATATTACAGAAGTATATGGGATTTAGGTACGAAATTTACAAGTCGATTCCACCCAAATTAATTTTCAAAAAGTGTGTCTATCTTGTTTTTCTCTAATATATACCCAAAGCAATAAGGTGTGTACTATGTACTATATACAATACATACCTGGTAATATATACAT
>NC_135562.1:15036295-15046295 GCF_964340395.1 Glandiceps talaboti | reverse complement strand
CTGGCTGGGGCATAAACAACTTCTGTGAATTTGCATATACTATTGTAACGGTGGGTTTACCAAGAATAAGTTTCTGAACTTGTAGGATGACTCGAAAGTATCTTTATTCTGCAAGTCTTCAAGTTTATTTACACAAAAGTTACACTGTGTAGCCGTACTGGTAACGTCTGTTCTTCTTTAATACTTACAATAAATAAAAATTTCAGATGACTACGTAGATAACAGTAAAAGAAAAGGTACAGGTACAAATGACAAAATAACTGGAGAGATAGAGTATGAACTAACCTGCAAGTATATACGCAAAAGTTACACTTGTGTAGCTAGCCGTACTGGCCACGTCTGCACCTCTGCCTTAACTAACCTGCCGCACATACTTATAAGGGAAAGGTCGTGTGATGAAAGATATGTAGAAGGAAGGAAGTGATTGGATGTTAGAATTTGAAGATGGATGTGATTGGATGAAGGGAAGTTAGCGGATAAGTCCAGGTGGTATGACGAATGTACAGAGAAATCGAAATGACTATTTTATGAACACAACAAAGGAACACGTTACGGTAAATAACGAAACCACAAAAGGACATCTACACACAAGAGACACACAGTGACTGTGACATTATGAATGACACCTGGTGGCAATTAGGACCATCCAATCGTGAGTGGCAATAGAGTTGCTGTGATACTAGTATAAAAGGGACAATATTTGAAATCCGACAATATCAAAAAATCAACCAGAAAAATTAACAGTTATGAAGGTCAAATAACAGAAGAAAAAAACCGGCATAGATTCTTGTACCGTGTCCTTGCATCTTGTAAAGATGATCAAATAATGTATTCGTAAAAGGCTATCGAGGAAAGCTTAAAATCGAAGATGGTGGTATTTTAGATTTCAGTTACATTTGCATTGTACTTTAAGCTAACGAAATAACTATAAAAAAGATCAGCGTGGACACATTATTGCAATAAAAAGGAGGAATAGAAAAAAAATTACGGTATAGCCTTATATTCCTATTTGAAAATGAATACCCAATCCCCATCCATAAGACGTTTAAGACGTTCTTGTTTTTATCCGACTACATTACAAATTTCAAACGTTTCGTTAAAGTATTATTTTCACAAGGCGTCTATTTTTTCTATCTAAGTAGTAGTAGAATTTTCAAAGGGTTTTAAATTGTGTCTGTGTAAAAGTTTTGGATAAGTATGGATAAGATTGACCCTAAATTAACATTATAATAATTGATATTAACGATGTTCAGTGAATATGTTGTTGGTTGTCTGATCAATAATATATTTACTCCAGTAAAGCCTAACAAAAAAAATGTGTGGTTCTGATTACACTCAATATTAGAATGGGTGGGGTAGGTAGATTTTTTATTCTAATCTTTTCATATATATTTTTTCATATGTGAGTGTGTACTTCAGGTATTTATGTTTTCCGTTGCTTTCCATATGGTCTCTGTGTTATTGGTTTCTCGTCTCATTAGAGACCAGCCATTGCAGAATGGAAGAACAATTTTATATTTTCTTTCTAAGTTGATGTCAGTTCCCGCATTCACTATTTCTAGCGAGACTCCACAATTTCGCGATTTCATTATTTTTTTCTCGAATACGTAAAAAAAAAGTTGAAAAATTAGTTTGGGTCAGGTAACCGAAACCATACAATTCTATTAGGTCCTACTGCTCGTGTAGTTTTATACATATGATTTAAATTGTTAATTTGGATAAATTTGACATTTACATATTTTTACTTCATTTTCCCTGATTCAGAAGGAAACTTCGTTAAAACTTTTCGCGAAATGTTTTTTTTTCACTCCTACGTTTTTATTGTCCGCTACGTCAAATTGCTGTTACTAATTGAATAATTTGACCGCGAATATTTTC
This sequence comes from Glandiceps talaboti, assembly GCF_964340395.1. Taxonomy (NCBI): domain Eukaryota; kingdom Metazoa; phylum Hemichordata; class Enteropneusta; family Spengelidae; genus Glandiceps; species Glandiceps talaboti. The sequence continues at coordinate 15,044,417 of NC_135562.1, read as the reverse complement.
CGCCAAAAATATCGGTACATGAATATTGAAACACCTATAATGTAAATACTGTCAGTTAAACAAGTAAATAGGATTTTTGTATTTTAGGAGGAGAGTTAGAGAAAATATTTGCTCTAAGTTTTTATGAAAGTGAGCGCAAAAAAAATAAAAAAAATTGATCATTGTAAAAATGAACAAACTGTAAAGATATACGCGAATTCACTCAACTCTGATCAGTCGTTGATGGGTGTTGGTTGCTAGGCGTGGCACAACACGTCTTATCTTAAAGATTATTCAGATTATACGCTGATAAAATTATTTAAAATATCTTAAAATAAACTTGAAAATGTGCGCCGTTTTGTGTTTTGGGGCTGTAAAGATGTACTTATGTTAAGGAGATTTACTGCAAGTTGAGTAATATTTGAAAATAAATACGATTGTACTTCCCCCTTTCAGGCTTTCTATATAATCTGATTTATACTCAGCCGTTTTTAAATCTCAGAGGACCCGGATCAAACTCCAAATCCTTCACATACAGACAACAAAATATTAAGCAAATTGGTCAAATATCATGTGGTGGGAAATGGTGGAGCGCATACATTACAATAGTCTGTCCTGAGCGCGCTTACGACTGCGAGTTGCGTTTTAATGAACGCTACAGTGGGTCAAAAATTGAGAGATAGCGAAAAATTCTATTCCAATTAATCATTCTTTGTCACGAACATAGTGAGATTGATTGCAGAATATTCACATACTGTTTGACATCAACACTATAGTACACGTCAGTATGCATATCCACCGACATTCGGATCATCAAGCAAACCATCGCGACATCGTTATTTGTTAGTTTATAGCTTAGTTTTAACTATAAGTGTATACAATCTACTTATTCCCACCATTTTCTCTTAAACTAGTAGTTCCACATCCAATCTTTACCTTCAAATCCCCCTTCTGTTCCTCATTCATTCTTTAACATACTTCTCGTGCCTGGTGACTCTATGTACTTATCTGGGTGTCGCTGTCTCTGTTTCCCCTCACCTTACCCTATCATTGTCTGTCTGTCTGTCTGTCTGTCTGTCTGTCTGTCTGTCTGTCTGTCTGTCTGTCTGCTTGTCTGTCTGTCTGTCTGTCTGTCTGTCCCTCTCTCTCTCCCCCCTCTCTCTCTCTCTCTCTCTCTCTCTCTCTCTCTCTCTCTCTCTCTCTCTCTCTCTCTCTCTCTCTCTCTCTCTCTCTCTCTCTCTCTCTCTCTCTCTCTCTCTCTCCCTCCCTCTCCCAATCCCAATGTCATGTTAAAGGCTAATCATTACTAACACTTCGTGATCTGAAAAAGAACACTTTTACTCTTCCCGCCACGTCGTATAATCATTTCTACTACCAAGTCCGATTCCCAGACGTCCAATTAAAGAAATTTAAAAGTAACTTTGGGCTACGGGCATCGAACTAATAAGCTGCAGGGGCGCACAATGTAGTAACGTAGTACTCTCTGCCCTCATTATCTACATACTGTGTCATCATCTTATGATGTTTCTTGATTTTCTCGGTTTCAGAGAAACCCATCACACGACAGCTATAAGCTTATAATATAATAGGACAGATTGAACGTTTTCCACCACTAGTTTACTGAGAAAAATAATTGTAAAAAGGGGTTAATAGTAATATGTAGTTTTCGACTTTTCAAGTAGGAATTTTTTAAGGTCTAACGTTTGTATTTGATGGTACTATGCTATTGAAGGATACATATACATCAGTTTTTACTATGCTCGTTTGATTAGGATATATATATATATATATATATATATATATATATATATATATATATATATATATATATAAACTCATCATATGTAATATGTCTATACTGGAGTAAACAGTGCTCAACTACAACGGCTAACAACGGCTCCTGTGTATCTTACTTGATACTGTGTTATTCATACCGCTCTGCATAGATGAGCACTGTTTACTCCAGTATAGACATATTACATATGATGAGTTTATATATATATATATATATATATATATATATATATATATATATATATATATATATATATATATATATATATATATATATATATATATATATATGCGTCATGTTCTTGCTATCGCAGTGTAACACGTTCCACCTCTCCGTATAGTCGGTGGGATGATCGACACGGCAAGCATCCTTTCTACACGATGAGACCGCTTGCCAAGTCAACCCATTCTAGCAAGCCAGGGTTATTATTTCTAAAAAAGGGAGGCTCGTTAAGAACGTTGCCGTAAAACAGGCCGTGGTTTGCGACGATGAGTCAACCATCCAATTAACTCAGCGATCCAACCTTTTCTGAGGCTGCGTCACTACACTATCCTTTCTTTTATTGCAATATGTACACGGGGGGGGGGGGGGACTACATTGGGTGTGCCATATACATCATTGCATGCCATGTTCCTAGCTGAAGTCACTTTATTGATGTCTCTCCTGGTTAGTTTTTGTCAATCGACAGTTCAAATATGATGCGTCATCCATGATGTACGTTGGAATCGTAATTTATGTGAGTTTATATGACTGGCGTCTGTCTCTGATGTTTGGTGGGACTTTATATAACGTTCATCGACACAATGTTGTTCTGATGGATGGTTGATTGATTGATTGATTGATTGATTGACAATTATATCGTAAAAAAATTAGTTTTGACTTTGAAACTTGTTGATATATATATTTCAAGGTTGCCAAGGGTAACAACTTGTATACACAATTTAGTTTGACTGTAGATTTAGTTAAGAAATTCTGTGTGATATGCAAAGCGTTTTTGTATGATGTGGTGTGGTGTGGTGTGGTGTAGCCACTGGTGTGTTGTGATGTGCTGTGATGTGAGGAAGTGTGTTGTGTTGTGGTGTGATACAATGAGATGTGATGTACTTTAATGTGATGTGTCAGTGATGTATGAGAGGCGATGCGATATAGTGCGGTGCGATGGGGTCCCGGGGGAGGGGTGTGATGTGGTCGGGTATCGTACAGCATAATATCTCATATGGGTATGGTATACCGCGACAAGCCTTATATTTTTGAGTTATGTTTTATGTTGTGACTTTTCTCTTTCATCAATAATGCTGAAGCTGAAGTCTGTCAATCTCCTAACAATCGAACTTTGCATAAAACGTCATTTCATTTTGTTACAAAAAAAACACCTGAAAGATGAGAATGTAAACACTGATTTGATTTGAGTAGATACCAAAAACGCTGACGTACAGACGGTTAACATTCATACTTTGCCATCGGGGTATCATGTCGGGCAATATGACTAAAATAGCATTTTTTGACGGATTGAATAATATTCCTCAAAGATTTGTTGATTTTCCAAGGGCAAAAAATAGTTTCATTATTTCAAGACTATCTGCCTTTAACGATGTAGAATAATATATACGGAACTGAAAACTTGGCTAAATCAGTCAACCACGCCACGAGAACAGTGAGTTTTTTTTCTACAACTGTATCGATGATGTATATGGAATTTCTTGTCGTGCCACTGAATTCTTAAACGGTAAAAGATCCCACAAAAATAAATTTTGAGAGAGAGGGAAAGAGAAATCAGAGTACTGGTTTTCAATATGTTGTAAACACGAGAAATATTTAGCGTAAAATTCGCAAAAATGACGTTTGCTTCCTACGTTGTAACTGCAGTTCGTACAATAAGTCGTTCCATGCAGTGTTCCATTTTTTGCTCGGGGTCGCTATCGCGTTGACCGTGACGTGTATTTGAAATTCCAAACAAGTATAGTAAATCAAAGTCTAGAGTCACTATTTCATGCTTTGAATTTGAAATTTTGTAGTTAACTCGCGTTTATATATGCAAAACATTCGCACACAAAACACTGAAAAATCACCTTTGCATTGTACAGAACAACTTGCAAACCATCCACAATAATTATATTCCGAGATCGACTGCTACACAAAGTTCGTGTCGAAGTTTATTGAATTTTGACGACATAGGACAGGAGTGAGAAAATATGGTGACTCTGTCTTCGTGGAAATCGTGTGAATTATTCACTCATTTGTAATAAAATTCAAACAAAACCAGTTAACTCAGGTGCATTTCGAAGAAGTAAGTTAATCAAGTCCAAATAAAGTTGAAATAAGGAAAACAATTTAAGAAAAACAAGAAATTGTCAAAATAAATTTTGGCGGAAAAATTTTGATAATTTTTTTTCAAGAATTGAAAATGTTATCGCTTATCAGACAAAATTTTGATATACGTTTATTTGTAAGAGTAACTCAGTTATATGCAATGAACAAAGTCAAAGGAAAGTCGAGATTTACCAAAAACTTTAAGTATTTTATTCGGAAAACTTGGCGGGAAAAAAATTAATATATTTTACTTAAATTGAGATGTCATCACTTGTAAATCAAGCTTGTGATGTGCACTCATGAAACACGAATTATTTAAATGATCAACATCTAAAATGAAACAAGCGTTTTATGAATAACTCATCTAACAAATACCTATAATTTTGTCAAAACAATTTTGGCAAACAAATTTTGATAACCTTTTCTGAAATGAAATTGTGATCGCTTAATAAGCAAAGTGAACTTATTCTTTTATACAATTATTTTTTGCTTAAAATATGAGTTAGCGTTGAGATTTACGACAAAAAAGATAGAACAGGACCTACGGTCACGTGAACTTGGCCAGAATTTGACAATACCGTACGAAAATGTGGAACTTTGTCTTAAAATTAGCACCGCCAAAGGCTGTCTACACTACAGATATTCTCATCAAAATCGTTAAAAAAACAACAACATATTTTTTAAAAAAGTATAAATTTAAAACCTTTACGAACGAGATTTTGCCATCATTTACGTTATTGCACGCAAAACATATGTTATCACTTTTTCTCAACATTTTAAACTTATTTTTTGAAGAAAAAAATTTCATTGTAAATCAGAAAAATGTTCGTTCCACATCAAAGTCGCTGTTTGGAAACACTCAAATAAATAATATATATACACCATCAAAATGTGTTGATAATATCTTTGAAAAATCATTTGCTGAAAATTAATTGCTATCGTCAACGAACGAAAGTTCACCCGCGCGCGCGTCAAAACCCGTTGTGTTGACGATCTAGTACAGTACATTAATAACCGAACCGTGTATGCATAATTAATTAGCCAACTTCACTTAATTAACGCTGTAAGACATTTCTACTCCTCTTTGCAATTATAGAAGGAGTAAGCGTATTTGTCTCATTATGGAACGCAACTGCAGGGCTCCAAGGCGAGAAAGCTCTCTACTTCGGGGCTACTGTGCTCGTTACGGCGATTAAAATAAACTTTCGATCCCCCACTCGTCCGTATCACTTTACTCCTGTACGGACTCAAGTAAGATGAAATGCTATTTCGGTGACGATTTGTGCGTGTATAGCGTGTCTAATGAGCTCTTCCCTTCACACCTAGTAACTTTTGAAGGGGTTCGGATATCTCCGACGTGTCAAGACTCATTCTATAATGCATGAACACGAGAACAATTTTCATTTTGTTGTATCTATATTTAATTGTCTTGACTAAAACGCACCGACACCGTCACATACGAAAGATGTTATCCCCCACCTTTGAAATCTAACACTGTAAATACAAGGCGTGCATTATTTACGAAGTAACTTTGTTTCTCTCTATCTAAAATCAGTTGCTGGCAGGCAATGTCTAGTCTTCATCAATTCTCAAACGTAAAAGCATTCTTCAAGAAAACGTTGCTACAAACACAGGTCAGCCTTTGAGGAAAACGGTGTGGTATTATTAGTGTTATCCAAGTGTCAGTGGAAGTTTTGTATGTATGTATGTATGTATGTATGTATGTATGTATGTATGTATGTATGTATGTATGTATGTATGTATGTATGTATGGATAGATAGATAGATATATATATATATAGATGGATATGTGTATGTGTATGTGTGTGTGTATGTGTGTGTGTGTGTGTGTGTGTGTGTATGTATGTATGTATGTATGTATGTATGTATGGATAGATAGATAGATATATAGATGGATATGTGTATGTGTGTGTGTATGTGTGTGTGTGTGTGTATGTATGTATGTGTATGTGTGTGTGTATGTGTGTGCGTGTGTGTGTATGTGTGTGTGTGTATGTGTGTGTGTGTGTGTGTGTGTGTATCCGTCCATTGTACTAAACAGTATGGAAATATTGAGGGATATGTTGCAGTATTCCGTAGCATCCACCTGGGAGGCAACAACGGTCTCCGTAACTTCTTTACCGGAGTAAAACAAACTTTCCAGAATGGTTGAAATGTTTTAAGTGGAGTTATTTCAAACATTTACTTTACACGGGAACATGAAAATGAAAATAATTTTTCATCATTCAAATATTCGATAACTATAGTTACACGTATATCCCACGCGTCGAAGACCTGCTCGTGATTAAATGTCGATACAACCGGGGCATTTTAAAAGGCATCATAATACCTGGAACTGAAACCATATTTTTCATTTTCGTTCCCATTTCGACTTCTGTGTTGACTGAACTTTATATGTTTGCCTTGTACTCACATCGTATTAACATTGCATAGATTTACAATTAAAATCACCAAAGCTGAAACAAACAACTTTTCGCTCAACAAAAATCTGACTTAAACAATGCTACATTTTATCGTCTGGCTCAACAAATGTCTCACTGTCATTGCTACATTTTATCGTCTGGCTCAACAAAAATCTTACTAACACTGCTAAATTTTATCGTCTGGCTCAACAAAAAATCTTATAGTGCTACATTTTATCGTCTGGCGCAACAAAAATCTTATAGTGCTACATTTTATCGTCTGGCTCAACAAAAAATCTTATAGTGCTACATTTTATCGTCTGGCACAACAAAAATCATACTATAACACTGCTACAATTTATCGTCCTGCACGCCAAATACCTCTTGTTTTATATTTGTTGAGCTAGACAATAAAACATTTTCTTCTAGGTTTCATGTTTGTACATTTGTACTTTTGACTCATCGGGATGGTATTTATATGACTTAGTATTTACATTGTACAACCATGGCAATAACGAAGATTTGTAATACCTACTCTCCGCTAGCAAAGCTCGAAGCTCGAAGCAAGGGGATAAACTTACTGCATGGTGGTAGGGGGAAAAGTGAATTCACAGACACTGGATATCCTTGGCGAACGAGAAGGTTAAGACCAATGATTGAAGAGATAGGTCCATAAACCCAGTATATTTAGCACAACATTGTGCGTAAAGAGACATATTCAGCCAACCAAAGGGACTAAATTGCTACCAGTACACGTTTGGTGTGTTGTTCAACGGACACTAAATTAATTAAAAAACGGGGGGGGGGGGGGTACTATTTTCAGTTTAGGCTGGCAATATGTCCTACATAAAACGACAGTTTGTTTCGAGTTAATATTAATTGCAAATTAAAACTTAATTGCATACATATGTTAGTATAATACGTTAAACATTTACATATACTAAAATATACATTAAGTAATTATATCGAGCTGACTAGCAAGACCAAGTAGGTTAGCTGTAGTATACATGAATGGGATAAAATACTGACATGGAGCTGGAGTAGCCATTTGATCTCACTAACTTAAGACTCCGACACATGCTACAGCTCTCTCTCTCTCTCTCTCTCTCTCTCTCTCTCTCTCTCTCTCTCTCTCTCTCTCTCTCTCTCTCTCTCTCTCTCTCTCTCTCTCTCTCTCTCTCTCTCTCTCTCTCTCTCTCTCTCTCTCTCTCTCTCTCTCTCTCTCTCTCTCTCTCTCTCTCTCTCTCTCTCTCTCTCTCTCTCTCTCTCTCTCTCTCTCTCTCTTCCCATTTCTAATAATCCGTTTTTTCGTTCGACCTTACATCAATTAAACTAAATCGATGTTGAACCTAGAGTAATGTGTTAAATTTCAAGCTCGCCTAAATAGACTTTAAACTGTATGGTGAAACACGTTCATGCAATGTTTCACTCGCGCTGAACCCATTCAGCATGTGACGTTCACACACTAACTCATAATTGTACAACACCTTTCAGTTAACTGTTACAAGTGTATCTCAACACCATCATACGGGTAATACACTAATATTCATTGTTAACTTTAATTTGACGTTTCGCAGTAAACTGTTGCAGGCACATGTGGCTCTCAATCAAAATT